>NC_060177.1:68083153-68384653 GCF_021184085.1 Oncorhynchus gorbuscha
TTACAGTATGGCTGAGCCTGTTATTAGCTGTTTTACTGTACGGCTGGGTCTGTTATTTGCTGTTTTACTGTAGGGCTGGGCCTGTTATTTGCTGTTTTACAGTATGGCTGGGCCTGTTTTTGCTATTTTACTGTATGGCTGGGCCTGTTATTTGGCTGTTTTACAGTATGGCTGGGCCTGTTTTTGGCTGTTTTACTCTATGGCTGGGCCTGTTATTTGCTGTTTTACTGTATGGCTGGGCCTGTTATTTGCTGTTTTACTGTAGAGATGGGGCTGTTATTTGCTGTTTTACTGTAGAGATGGGGCTGTTATTTGCTGTTTTACTGTAGGGCTGGGCCTGCTTTTTGCTGTTTTACTGTATGGTTGGGCCTGTTATTTGCTTTTCTACAGTATGCCTGGGCCTGTTATTTGTTTTCTACAGTATGGCTGGGCCTGTTTTTTTTTGCTGTTTTACTGTAGGGCTGGGCCCTGTTATTTGCTGTTTTACAGTATGGCTGGACCTGTTTTTGCTGTTTTACTCAATGGCTGGGCCTGTTATTTGCTGTTCTACAGTATGGCTGGGCCTGTTATTTGCTGTTCTACAGTATTCCTGGGCCTGTTATTAGCTGTTATACAGTATGGCTGGGCCTGTTTTTTTTGCTGTTTTACTATATGGCTGGGCCTGTTTTACTGTAGGGCTGGGCCTGTTATTTGCTGTTTTACTGTAGGGCTGGGCCTGTTATTTGCTGTTTTACTGTAGGGCTGGGCCTGTTATTTGCTGTTTTACTGTAGGGCTGGGCCTTTTATTTGCTGTTTTACAGTATGGCTGGGCCTGTTATTTGCTGTTTTACAGTATGGCTGGGCCTGTTATTTGCTGTTTTACAGTATGGCTGGGCTTGTTATTTGCTGTTTTACTGTATGGCTGGGCCTGTGTGCACTGTGGTTGCCCATAGGGACAGTCTGGGGAGGAAGGTTGTTGAGGCAGCCAGTGCAGGAGAGCCAGGCAGTCCCTGGTGTGATGGCAACAACTCAGGGCAGGCTGCTGCTGTGTAAGGGCAGGCTGCTGCTGGGTCAGCGCAGGCTGCTCTGTGTTAGGTTGCTAGCAAGGCCAAGGGAGGGGTCGATGGATACTATAGGGGTCAAACTGAAAGCTTTGTTCAGTCAGAACACATGAAAATGGGTTAGTGATCAATACTAATCTAGTATGTTGTTTTGGTTGTGTTTATCCTTGGTTCAGATGGGAGTGCCATCTTTAAGGGGTGCTTCCACAGACCTGACAACGTCACCCTCGCCCTGCCCATCAGCGCTGTCATCCAGAACATGTCAGTGGAGAAGTGTGTGGACTTTTGCACAGAGAAGGTGAGGAAAATGTACATGTTGTGATGTTAGATTTTGATGTGTGTTTGCTTGTTTGCTGAGGAAGAGAAAGAGATTAGCTGTGTTCGAATACCCATACTAACATACTGTATACTACATACTTAATGAGTATATACTACATAGTATTATGTAGTATATACATTATCCTTTCAAATGAGATACTAGGGCTGCGTTTCAAACTCAGAAGACACACCCTCTTCCACTTACCCTCGCCTTTTGCCCTTGGGGGAATCCCCATGGCCATCTTTGTCGTTGGTCCAGATGATAAGCCAAGCAAGGGAAGTTTGCAACGTAATCCCCTCAGCCTCGTTTTTTAGTAAGTTTGCGAGTGTACAATTATGTTCACTCCGGGCCTGAAACGCCCCGTAATTCAATTTGCGATGATTGTACATCCGCTAAGAAAAGTCAGCCAAAACGTAAAACCAACATTAATATGGAGTCAACACACAAGTGTAAGTAAAAATGAAGGCAAAGAAGTTAGAAATTGTGATACTAATGCACATGATGACTCAAAATGTAACATACAGTGGGGCAAAAAAGTATTTAGTCAGCCACCAATTGTGCAAGTTCTCCCACTTAAAAAATGAGAGAGGCCTGTAATTTTCATCATAGGTACACTTCAACTATGACTGACAAAATGAGGGAAAAAAATCCAGAAAAAAAGTTTATCTCAATACTTTGTTATATACCCTTTGTTGGCAATGACAGAGGTCAAACGTTTTCTGTAAGTCTTCACAAGCTTTTCACACACTGTTGCTGGTATTTCGCAGACCAGAAAATGAAGGTGGACATGGGCGGCATCCCATGTTTCCTCCGCGCGCCGGAACCAGTCGTCCACCGCAGGAGCCTCAGTCTGACTCTGATGCCAAGGAGCCAGAACCGGCTGATACCCCAATACACACTGGAAGGGGGTGAGGTTAGTGTAGGAGTGGCGGAGTGAGTTCTAGGCCATTTCTGCCCAGGGCACGAACGCTGCCCACTGCCCCGGCCGGTCCTGGCAATAGGACCTCAGAAATGTACCCACATCCTGGTTTATTCTCTCCACCTTCCCGTTACTCTCAGGGTGAAAACCTGAGGTAAGGCTGACCGAGACCCCCAGACATTCCATGAACGCCTTCCAGGCCCTTGACGCAACCTGGGGACCCTGATCAGACACTATATACTCAGGTACCCTGTAGTGTGTAAACCACGACCAGGATCGCGGTGTTACAATGGGAGGGAGGAAGATCGGTCAGGAAATCTACCGACAGGTGCGACCACGACCGTTGTGGAATGGGTAAGGGTTGTAACTTACCTCTGGGCAGGTGCCTAGGAGCCTTGCACTGGGCACGCACCGAGCAGGAGGAAACATAAACCCTCATGTCCTTAGTCAAAGTGGGCCACCAGTACTTCCCACTAAGACAGCGCACCGTCTGACCGGTACCAGGATGACCAGAGGAGGGTGACGTGTGGGCTCAATAGATCAGCCAGTCGCGGACAGCAGACAGAACGTACAGACGTCCAGCTGGACACTGGAAGGGAGCGGGTTCTGTACGTAACACCAGCTCCCACACGACCGGCGCTACTAGGCAGGAGGCCTGGACAGTGCGTCTGCCTTCACGTTTTTGGAACCTGGTCTGTAGGACAGTGTAAACACAAAACGGGTAAAAAACATGGTCCACCTTGCCTGACGAGGATTCAGTCTCCTCGCTGCCCGGATATACTCCAGGTTGCGGTGGTCAGTCCAGATGAGGAAAGGGTGTTTCGCCCCCTCAAGCCAATGTCTCCACGCCTTCAATGCTTTAACCACAGCCAACAACTCCTGGTCCCCCACATCATAGTTCCGCTCCTCCAGGCTGAGCTTCTTCGAGAAGAAGGCACAGGTGCGGAGCTTCGGTGGCGTGCCCGAGCGCTGAGAGAGCACGGCTCCTATCCCAGCCTCGGACGCGTCCACCTCCACCATGAACGCCAAAGAGGGATCCGGATGGGCCAGCACGGGAGCCGAAGTAAACAGAGCCCTTAGGTGCCCAAAAGCCCTGTCTGCCTCAGCCGACCACTGCAAACAAACAGGACCCCCCCCCCTTCAGCAGTGAGGTAATGGGAGCAGCCACCTGGCCAAAACCACGGATAAATCTCTGGTAGTAATTGGCAAACCTTAAAAGCCGCTGAACTTCCTTTACAGTGGTGGGAGTCGACCAATTACGCACGGCTGAAATGCGGTCACTCTCCATCTCCACCGCTGATGTGTAAATGCGATACCCTAGGAAGGAGTCGGCCTGCTGGAAGAACAGGCATTTCTCAGCCTTGACGTACAGGTCATGCTCCAACAGTCGTCCAAGTACCCTGCGCACCAAGGACACATGCTCGGCACGTGTAGCGGAGTATATCTGAATGTCATCGATATACATCACCACACCCTGCCCGTGCAGGTCCCTGAAAATCTCTTCTATAAAGAATTAGAACACTGATGGAGCATTCATTAACCCGTACGGCATGAAGAGGTACTCATAATGCCCTGAGGTGGTACTGAACGCCGTCTTCCACTCGTCTCCCTCCCGGATACGCACCAGGTTGTAAGCGCTCCTGAGATCCAGTTTTGTGAAGAAGCGCGCCCCGTGCATTGACTCAATCGCCTTGGCGATGAAGGGTAGCGGGTTACTGTACCTCACCATGATTTGATTGAGACCTCGATAGTCAATGCACGGGCGCAGACCTCCCTCGTTCTTCACGAAAAAGAAACTCAAGGAGGCGGGTGAAGTGGAGGACCGAATGTACCCCTGACGCAGTGATTCAGAGACATATGTCTCCATAGCCACCGTCTCTGCTTGCGACAGGGGATACACGTGACTCCTGGGAAGTGCAGCGTCTACCAGGAGATTTAACGCACAATCCCCCTGTCGATGGGGTGGTAATTGAGTCGCCTTCTTTTTGGAGAAGGCGAGAGCCAAATCGGCATATTCTGGGGGGATGCACACGGTGGAGACCTGGTCTGGACTTTCCACCGTGGTAGCACCAACAGAAACCCCTACACACCTCCCAGAGCACTCTCGCGACCACCCAGTTAGAGCCCTCTGTTGCCATGAAATGGTGGGGTCATGACGACCAACCAGGGAAGGCCTAGTACCACGAGAAACGCAGGAGTGTCAAAACGCAGGAAGAGACTGATTCTCTCCTCGTGACTCCCCCTCATCACCATGGCCAGGGAGATGGTGGCTTCCCTAATTAACCCGGACCCTAATGGTCGACTATCCACTGCGTGTACTGGGAAAGGTCTAACAGAAACCATGGGAATTCCTAAACTAAGGGCGAATGCTCTGTCGATAAAATTCCCAGCCGCGCCTGAATCGACGAGTCCCTTATGCAGGGAAAACAGGTGGTTAACAGAGGGCTCTGCATGAGAGTGGTGCCTACTCACCTGGGGTGACGCCAGAGAGCCCTGCCTGCTGCCTCGACTCCCAGAGGGACCAACCCAGCGCTGACCGGCAGTGTGCCCTCTGCGGCCACAGATGGTGCATGTGAAGGCCCCTCCTCCAGCCTCCCTAAGTGCAGCCTCTCCCAGCTCCATGGGCACCAGAGCGGGGGTGCTGGAAGATGGAACCGACAGAGCCCTCTCTGGACGTCCGCTGGTGACCAGCAGGTTATCCAACCGGATGGACAGATCCACCAGTTGGTGAAAGGTGATGGTGGCATCCCTGCAGGCCAGCTCCCGCTGGACGTCCTCGGGCAGGCTGCATCGATAGTGGTCGTTAAGGGCCTTGTCGTTCCATCCTGTTCCGGCGGCCAAAGACCGGAATTCGAGGGCGAACTCCTGGGTGCTCCTCATCCCCTGCCTCAGGTGGAAGAGCGGCTCCCCCGCCGTTCTACCCTCGGGCGGATTGTCAAAGACTGGGTGAACTCGTCGAAGTGGTCCAACGCCGCATCTCCTCCCCACATTGCATTTGCCCAATCCAGAGCTCTCCCTGAGAGGCATGAGACAAGGGGGGACACCCTCTCCATTCCAGATGGAGCTGGGTGAACGGTGGCCAGGTATAGGTCCAGCTGTAATAGGAACCCCTGGCACCGTGCTGCCGCCCCATCATACTCCCTGGGAAGGGAGAGAAGCATCCTACTGGGATCGGATCCAGGAGGGGAGGGTAGAGATACCCCTGGTTGTGCTGGTCGAGGCCCTGGAGAGACTCCCTGTCTCTCCCAGTGGTCCATGATCTGGACAACGCGATTCATCATGGCGCCAAGATGTTGCAGCATCGCCGAGTGTCCTCTGATGCGTTCCTCGACTCCTCTAACAGGGATTCCAGCTACTGCTGACTCCATGGGTGGTGTGGTATTCTGTCACGGGTGTGCATACTGGTAGCGAAGTCAGGTGTAGGAGAGCAGAGAGGCGTACACTTTATTTAGGCAGGAGCAAACAGCAGCCGGACGCAACTGCGTCAAAATCAAAAGCGCGAAAACAGTCACAAAAGCTATAGTTACCAAATAAACATACTTCGTGAAATAAACACGGAACATGGAAAACCAGCCTGGTGCATCACATAAAACACGTAACACAAAACAATTCCACACAAGGACATGGGGGAAACAGAGGAATATATATACGCAATGTGATTAGGGAATGTAAACCAGGTGTGCGGGGAACAAATTACAAAACAAATTGAACAATGAAAAATGGAGCGGGAATGGCTAGAAGGCCGGTGACGTCGGCCGCCGAACGCTGCCCGAACAAGGAGACGAGCCGACTTCGGTGGAAGTCGTGACATATCCGCTCTCATCGGACTTCGGTTGCATATTTTCCTAAATTTTCTTCAAATCTGAAAATGTATGAAGCCATGCCCATTTCCTGAAAAATTGCATTATGGACCCTAAAAGCACTGAAATAGTGTCCACTGCATCTATACTTCGTATTTTGGCGAATTTATGATGTTATCCGGGAACTTTTGGCATACTAACTATATCCATACTATGATCAATAAGCATACTATATACTCAATTTACGTCAAAAATAGTATGGTTAGTGCGGTTAGTATGAGTATTAAGCACAGCTATAGTGTTGTGTGCATGTGTATCATATGCATATATCTTTCTCCCTCTGACATCCCACTCCTCCCTCCTTCCTGCCCTCAAGGAGCTGTCTCTAGCGGTTCTAGCTGGAGACAGGTGTCTCTGTGGGTTCCCCACCCCCCACTTCTCCCTCCATGAGATGGAGGATGAGGAAATGTGCCTGCACCGCTGCCATGGTGAAGAGTTTGAGAGCTGTGGGAATGACAAGTACTTTGTGGTGTACCAGACACAGGTCCAAGGTAAACGAGTCACTATGTGCCACTGACCTCATCATTCTAAGCCCTCTCTAGTTGTAATGACTGGATATACCAGTCATTATCAATTACTATTACCAATGTCATTCATATTAAAGGATGGATTTCCATAGATTTGCATTGATGCTCTTTGAGTAGAACAGATTGGCAGAGTGCTGAAAGTGGTACAGGAGTGGCAGTATTTCTGACCATGAGCTGGTATTGGGAGGGTGTTCTTGTGAAATGGCTAGCTCACACCATCGCACCCCCCCCCCCCCCCCACGTGGCTGTTTTATCACACTTCTGCAGATGGCTGCTCAGATAGGCTGTGAGCGATGCCGCCTTTGGTGCTGTAGCAACTCTAATTACATTCAGAAGCAGAAATAGAGGCTCAAATAAACTGTACAACAACATACTGGTCTGGACCTGTCACATTATAAGGATACCATTAAAAACAACAGTCAATGCAACTCAAAAAAGGAAGCCTACTGTGTAGTTTAAAAAGTTACATATTTAATATTATTCACTGGCCATGTTTTATGTGACCTTTATTTTCTGCTCCAGTATGAGGAAGGTCTGTGCATCCCCAGCTGTCTCAGCACACATTACTGACTTGTAGCATCTCTTGCTTCCATAGCCCTTTACACACGTGCCCGTTAACAGGTTGAACATGGCAGATTTGGGCTCTGTTAAGCACCTAAATTTGGCCTAGTGGCTGTAAGTAACATGCTATTAATAATGTTCGAGCTCAGGCTCTGCGCTTCACAGTGCTATATTGGTTTTTACATTATTTAAAAAACAAACATTTTAGTCATTTAGCAGATGCTTTTATCCAGACTGACGTACAGTTACAGACTTACAGTTAAGATGGCTAAGTGGGACAACCACATATCACAGTAAGTACAAAGTCAAAGCTAATGGTGAGAAGGGGTGCTGTGGGATTATTTAAGATACTCTTTGAAGAGGTAGGGTTTCAGATGTTTTCGGGAAAATAGGCAGGGACTTTGCTGTGCTAGCTTCAGGGGAAAGATTGTCCTGGCACCCCAATGGTGGAACTGAGAAGAGCTTGGACTAGGTTGAGCAGCAGCTGCCCTCCTGTAGAGGTGGGAGGGCCAAAACACCAGAGTTGGCAGAGAGGAGTGCTCAGGTTGGGGTGTAGGGTTTGAGCATAGCCTGAAGGTAGGGAGGGGCAGTTCCTTTTGCTGCCCCGTAAGCAAGTACCATGGTCACAAGATTCAACTGGAAGCCAGTGAAATGTGCGGTGGAGCGGGTTGACATAGGAGAACTTGGGAAGGTTGAACACCAGGCGGGCTGAAGGGTTCCGGATAAGTTGCAGGAGTTTGATGGCACCAGCGGGGAGCCCAGCCAACAGCGAGTTGCAGTAGACCAGACGAGATAAGACAAGTGCCTGGATTAGGACCAGCGTGAGGTAGGGTTGTGTTGTCCAGGGTCACGTCAAGGTTCTTTTCACTCTGGGAGGGGGACACTGTGGAGTTGCCAACTCTGATTTTTTTTTAAATATATATATTTTTTAACCTTTTATCTAACTAGGCAAGTCAGTTAAGAACAAATTCTTATTTTCAATGACGGCCTAGGAACAGTGGGTTAACTGCCTGTTCAGGGGCAGAATGACAGATTTGTAGCTTGCCAGCTCGGGGATTTGAACTTGCAACCTGCCGCCCCAGGGTAGCCTAGTGGAAAAGCAGCTCTGTCTTGTTGAGGTTGAGCTTGAGGTGGTGGGCTGACATCCAAGCTGAGATATCTGCCACGCATGTAGAGATGTGTGTCACAGCCTGGGTGTCAGAAGTGGGGAAGGAGAAAAGTAGTTGTGTCATCCACATAGCAATACTAGGAGAGACAATGTGAGGATATGACAGAGCGAAGTGACTTGGTGTATAGAGAGAAGAGGAGAGGGTCTAGTACCGAGCCCTGGGGGACACCAGTCTTGAGAGTACGTGGAGCAGACACAGATCCTCTTCATGACACCATGTAGGAGCGGCATGCCAGGTAGGATGCAATCCAAGAGTGTGTAGAGCCTGAGACGCCCAGCCCCGAGAAGGTAGAGAGGAGGATCTTATGGTTCACTATGTCGAAGGTAGCGGATAGATCTAGGAGGATGAGAAAAGAGGATAGAGATTTAGCTTTGGCAGTGTGGAGAGCCTCCATGACACAGAGAAGAGCAGTCTCCCTCCTTGACACAGAGGAGAGCAGTCTCGGTTGAGTAATGCGTCTTGAAGCCTGACTGGTAAGGGTCAATTAGATCGTTATGAGAGAGATAGCTAGAGAGTTGGTCAAAGATGGCACACTCAAGTGTTTTGGAAAGAAAATAAAAAAGTGATTACTGGTCTGTATTTTCTTTTACATCAGAGGAATCGAGTTTGACTGACAGCCGTCCTGACCTTAAGCACCTCATGCAACAAGAAGTTGCTAATTGGGCAACCTTTGCACATTTTGTTGTCTGAGTGAGGGAAATGATGTAAATTATGACTAGATGACTAGATGCATTTTGAAAGATACGAAGTTCAGGATTATAATAAATACAGCTTTGATGTCATACAAGCAAGCCAAACACCCCTGAGTCCAAATGTGCACTTCACATTTCCTGTTCATAAAACTAATGTTATATACCTTGTCAACATTTATGATCACTATCTTTGATGTACAGTTACAAGATGACATTGCTTCATACCCTGGGTTGTTCTGAACAGAATTAACCCATATTTGTCTATTGTGAAGAAAATCCATAGCGGAACACCCGCCTCACATGACCAATGTTCCCTCTAAATTGCGCACGTGCTCCTGCAGGACTGCCCTGCAGACGAAATACCAAACTGTGCAGAGATGCAAGAGATTGAAATTCACTGAGTTCGCCCCATTAGTTTGCACTATATAGATCAAGTTTTTCCTGTGATCTAGTCAACATTATATCAGCTCCTTTTCAATGCAGCAAACCATAACAAATCTAACTTTGCAAGCTTGAGTCTGTAATTTTGTTGTAAGCAGAGCCAGAGGGCAATGGAGTAAAACTGTATTGGCGGGTGCGTAGCCCAGTTTTGATAAGCATAGGTCAGCAATGGGGAGTTACTGCTTCTTCCTACAAGAGCACAAAACGTGTAGACTGCATTTCAAGCTGTCTTTGAAAAGCCAGTCAGATAAAAAGCTTGTGTCTTATTTAAAGGGGCAGAGTTGTATTTTGAGACAGGCTTGAATATGCAAATACGCCAATATGCAGAGGGATAGCCTACATTGTCTAATTATCTGTATGTTAGTAATAATTCATTGTAGTTTATAAAGTGGTTTCTTGCACCATACAATGTAATTTACAGTCACCTACAGTATTTGGCCTATGGTGTTACAGACCAAGTAAAAAAAATCATGAATTAATGTCAAGCCCTTCATAATGTAAAAACCTTTTTAAAAGTGTCATGCAATGTAGGCCTGCATTGAACACCACATATAGGCTACTGTAGGCTATATCATAGAAATCAAAAGCTATTTCCATGTGAACATGTTATTGGATTTGCTCCATTGGTTTTGTTGGTAGGGCTACATTATACCGAAATAGCCACAATAGCCTATTGGCTACTGTCTAAAACTGTAAGGGTACAGCCTCAGTGTTCACTGTAAACACAGCCTGGAAGTTGCACAAAAATCTCACATCTTCAAGTTTCCGCTCACAAGACCAAAAATGCCCTCAGTGTCCGCCAAAATTAGAGAGAACATTGCTCATGAGTCCTTTCTATGTGTTAAAGCCTAACACTGTAAGCTAATATTTATAACTTAGTCATGTTGGCAAAAGAGGAAGTTTTCAAATTATGGCCACCTGACCAAGATTGCATTTATAAGGGTCTGTTTTTATTATTGCGTAAACAACAACATAATTGTTAATTAATTTGTTTTCCCTCATGTAACCCTACTGGTTGTTCGGTTGATTTCTGAATGTAATGTACAATTTAGGCCTTTGCTTTTTACTGTGATTTTTAATGTTATTCCTTGCTTTTGCAGGTCTAATTGCTATTGATAGATATACAGGTTTGTGTTATTGATGGGTATAGGGACAATGGCCAATGTAGCCATTTGGTTGTGCTCTGAGGTGAGCACTTGCACAGTGCTCCTGTTCTCCAGCTGTCCACTCAGGTGGTGTCGGAATTGGCAGTGCATCTAGCGTTATGTTTTCATGGCCTTGACTGGCTAGGGTCCTAAATCGATGGTTACGGTTTGTGCTGTTTTAATGAGCACGTCTTGGCCTATCAATCTTTGTGGTGCTTCTCTTCAACATACTGTAGCGTGATTTCTTGCGTGCAAAATGACAATTGTTGTGTATGTGGCTGCATTTCAGATACAGTGCCTTGCAAAAGTATTCGGCCCCCTTGAACTTTGCGACCTTTTGCCATATTTCAGGCTTCAAACATAAAGATATAAAACTGTATTGTTTTGTGAAGAATCAACAACAAGTGGGACACAATCATGAAGTGGAACGACATTTATTGGATATTTCAAACTTTTTTAACAAATCAAAAACTGAAAAATTGGGCGTACAAAATTATTCAGCCCCTTTACCTTCAGTGCAGCAAACTCTCTCCAGAAGTTCAGTGAGGATCTCTGAATGATCCAATGTTGACCTAAAGGACTAATGATGATAAATACAATCCACCTGTGTGTAATCAAGTCTCCGTATAAATGCACCTGCACTGTGATAGTCTCAGAGGTCCGTTAAAAGCGCAGAGAGCATTATGAAGAACAAGGAACACACCAGGCAGGTCCGAGATACTGTAAAGCCGGATTTGGATACAAAAAGATTTCCCAAGCTTTAAACATCCCAAGGAGCACTGTGCAAGCGATAATATTGAAATGGAAGGAGTATCAGACCACTGCAAATCTACCAAGACCTGGCCGTCCCTCTAAAATTTCAGCTCATACAAGGAGAAGACTGATCAGAGATGCAGCCAAGAGGCCCATGATCACTCTGGATGAACTGCAGAGATCTACAGCTGAGGTGGGAGACTCTGTCCATAGGACAACAATCAGTCGTATATTGCACAAATCTGGCCTTTATGGAATAGTGGCAAGAAGAAAGCCATTTCTTAAAGATATCCATAAAAAGTGTTGTTTAAATTTTGCCACAAGCCACCTGGGAGACACACCAAACATGTGGAAGAAGGTGCTCTGGTCAGATGAAACCAAAACTGAACTTTTTGGCAACAATGCAAAACGTTATGTTTGGCGTAAAAGCAACACAGCTCATCACCCTGAACACAACATCCCCACTGTCAACCATGGTGGTGGCAGCATCATGGTTTGGGCCTGCTTTTCTTCAGTAGGGACAGGGAAGATGGTTAAAATTGATGGGAAGATGGATGGAGCCAAATACAGGACCATTCTGGAAGAAAACCTGATGGAGTCTGCAAAATACCTGAGACTTGGACGGAGATTTGTCTTCCAACGAGGCAATGATCCAAAACATAAAGCAAAATCTACAATGGAATGGTTAAAAAATAAACATATCCAGGTGTTAGAATGGCCAAGTCAAAGTCCAGACCTGAATCCAATCGAGAATCTGTGGAAAGAACTGAAAACTGCTGTTCACAAATGCTCTCCATCCAACCTCACTGAGCTCGAGCTGTTTTGCAAGGAGGAATGGGAAAAAATGTCAGTCTCTCAATGTGCAAAACTGATAGAGACATACCCCAAGTGACTTACAGCTGTAATCGCAGCAAAAGTTGGCGCTACAAAGTATTAACTTAAGGGGGCTGAATAATTTTGCACGCCCAATTTTTCAGTTTTTGATTTGTTAAAAAGTTTGAAATATGTTTGTCAATAAATGTCGTTTCCACTGGTCATGATTGTGTCCCACTTGTTGTTGATTCTTCATCATTTAAAAATACAGTTTTATATCTTTATGTTTTTCTATGAATCGCCCTGTCCCTGCCTTCATCAGATGTGAGCAAAGGTACCCGCACCTGCAGTCTGTGGCCGCTTCTCCAGTTCACAGACTAGGGCAGAATAAACTCTGTTTCTGTTTCGCTTTTGGGTCCTCTTTCACCTGCAGGCACTGTATACAGTACCAGTCAAAAGTTTGGACACACCTACTCATTCAAGGGTTTTTCTTTATTTTTACTATTTTATAGATTGTAGAATAATAGTGAAGACATCAAAACTATGAAAAAGCACATATGGAACATGTAGTAACCAAAAAAGTTGAATTATATTTTATATTTTATATTCTTCAAAGTAGCCAATCTTTGCCTTGATGACAGCGTTGCACACTCTTGGCACTCTCTCAACCAGCTTCACCTGGAATGCTTTTCCAACCGTCTTGAAGGAGTTCCCACATATGCTGAGCACTTGTTGGCTGCGTTTCCTTCACTCTGCGGTCCAACTCATCCCAAACCATCTCAATTGGGTTGAGGTTGGGTGATTGTGGAGGCCAGGTCATCTGATGCAGCACCGCATCACTCTCCTTCTTGGTCAAATAGCCCTTACACAGCCTGGAGGTGTGTTGGGTCACTGTCCTGTTGAAAATCAAATGATTGTCCCACTAAGCGCAAACCAGATGGGATGGCGTATCTCTGCAGAATGTTGTGGTAGCCATGCTGGTTAAGTGTGCCTTGAATTCTAAATAAATGACGGACAGTGTCACCAGCAATGCACCTCCACACCATCATACCTCCTCCTCCATGATTCACGGTGGAAACCACACATGCAGAGATCATCTGTTCACCTACTCTGCGTCTCACAAAGACACAGCGGTTAGAGCCAAAAATATAAAGTTTGGACTCATCAGACCAAAGGATAGATTTCCACTGGTCTAATGTCCATTGCTCGTGGTTCTTGGCCCAAGCCAGTCTCTTCTTTATATTGGTGTCCTTTAGTAGTGGTTTCTTTGCAGCAATTTGACCATGAAGGCCTGATTCAGGCAGTCTCCTCTGAACAGTTGATGTTGAAAGGTGTCTGTTACTTGAACTGTGAAACATTTATTTGGGATGCAATCTGAGGTGCAGTCAACTCTAATGAACTTATCCTCTGCAGCAGAGGTAACTCTGGGTCTTCCTTTTCTGACAGTCCTCATGAGATCCAGTTTCATCAAAGCGCTTGATGGGTTTTGCGACTGCACTTGAAGAAACTTTCAAAGTTCTTGACCTTTTCCAGATTGACTGACCCAGTGATGGATCGTTTCTCTTTGCTTATTTGAGCTGTTCTTACCATAATATAGACGTGGTCTTTTATCAAATAGGGCTATCTTCTGTATACCCCCCAACCTTGTCACAATACAACTGATTAGCTCACACGCAACTTCTTGACACTACCCATCCCTTTAGCGGGATAATTGTCATCAACAACCACTGAATTGCACAGCGCCACATTCAAATAATATTACTAAAAATATTTATATTCATGAAGTCACAAGTGCAATATTGCAAAACACAGCCTAGCCTTTTGTTAATCCACCTGCGTCTCGAAAGCAATCAGTCAGCGAAAGCAATCCAAGCGTTTGTAAGTTTATCGATCGCTCGACAAAACATTATGTACACTTAGCATCAAGTAGCTTGGTCACGAGAATCAGAAAAGCAATCAAATTAATAGTTTAATCGTTTGATGATCTTTGGATGTGTTCACTCACGAGACTCGCAGTTACACAATAAATGGTCCTTTTGTTCCATAAAGATTATTTTTATATCCAAAATACCTCCGTTTGTTTGGCGCGTTATGTTCAGAAATCCACAGGAAAGAGCGGTCACGACAACGCAGACGAAAATTCCAAATAATGTCCGCAATGTCCACAAACATGTCAAACTTTTTTATAATCAATCCTCAGGTTGTTTTTAAAATATATAATCGATAATATATAAACTGCAACTGTCTTTATCAGTAGGAGAGGGAGAGGCGATGGCTATTTAGTTCACTATTCCAAAGGCACAATGCGCGAGCACAAAATCCAAAAAGTCAAAAGAGTTCCATTACAGTTTGTAGAAATATCTGAAACGATGATTACAATCAAGCCTTAGGGTCTTTTTATAATAAATCTTCAATAATATTCCAACAGGACAATAGCGTATTCATTACAGAGGAAAAAGAAGGAATGGCGCTCCCGCGTGACCGCGCAGTAAACAACTGATTGGCCTCAGCCATTGTCCACTTGTTGAAACAGCTCTTATTCGACATCCTTCCACAATAGAAGCCGCAAACAACTTTCTAAAGACAGTTGACATCTGCTGGAAGCCTTGGGAAGTGCAATCTGGCCCCATAGACACAGCATATTGGATAGGCAATCACTTAAATGAAACTACAAACCTCAGATTTCCCACTTCCTGGTAGGATTTGTCTTAGGTTTTAGGCCATATGAGTTCTGTTATACTCACAGACATCATTCAAACAGTTTTAGAAACTTCAGAGTGTTTTCTATCCAATACTACTAATAATATGCATATATTAGCATCTGGGACAGATTAGCAGGCAGTTTACTCTGGGCAACTTATTCATCCAAGCTACTCAATACTGCCCCCCTGTCACCAAGAAGTTAAACAACCTCCAGAGTTACAACATCATAATCTACATAGAGCCCCACTCACACCAACCACATTACTCACAAAGCTTACACGTCTACTGAGTCAGTCTCTAGGTCATGAGGGTCATTGTGTTGTATAGTGCAGGACATTTGAAGCAATGACTGGATTTAAATGGCGATATACATTACCTTTGCCCAGTTATTTCTCTGTAGTAGAAGCACCTGTCTGCTCAAGGTCTAGGCACTTGTCATCTCCCGCCTGGACTGCTGCGACTCGCTGTTGGCTGGGCTCCCCGCTTATGCCATTAAACCCCTGCAACTTATCTAGAACGTTGCAGCCCGCCTGGTTTTCAAACTTCACAAGTTCTCCAATGTCCCGCACACTCCACTGGCTTCCAATCGAAGCTCGCATCCACTATAAGACCATGGAGCAGCAAGAGGAACTACCCTCCCTACCTTCAGGCTATGATCAAACCCTACCCCCCACCCAAGCACTCCATTCTGCCACCTCTGGTCTATTTGCCCTCCCACCCTTACGGGAGGGGAGGGCAGCTCCCACTCAGCTCAGCCCAAGCTCTTCTCTGTCCTGGCACCCCAATGATAGAACCAGCTTCCTGAAACTAAGACAGCAGAGTCCCTGTCCATCTTCCAAAAGCACCTGAAACCCTACCTCCTCAAAGAACATCTTAAATCATCCCCCTTCTAAAAAATGTTAAATGTAGGATGTATGACCCTGAAATAGCTTTCTATGTTCACCTGTCATGCTAAAGTACATAGGCCCTTTGACATTCTCACTCACTCTCCAGCTAGTATTGTATTTAAAGTTTGTGTCTGGTTCATAATACATTTTTTGGAAGGAACGCAAATAATTCTGAGTATTTCATGTATTATCATGTATTATTGTGTATCATGTATTATTGTGTATCACATGTGTGACCTGTGTTCTTTCCTGTGTTTCCTCAGATAACCGTTGTATGGACCGGCACTTCCTGCCCACGCGCTCCAAGCAGCTGATGGCCCTTGCCAGCTTCCCCGGGGCTGGCAACACCTGGGCCCGCCACCTCATAGAGCTGGCCACTGGCTTCTACACAGGCAGCTACTACTTTGATGGCTCCCTCTACAACAAAGGTACTGTAGGCCTAACCTGGAGGTAACAGGTGACATGGGTACTGGATAGTTATACATTGGGAAGTCATGCAGTCACTTAAACAGCCAAAATTACACTATTAAGCATGTTCACATTTTGTCGTTGTTGTTTCTTCTTTTAAAAGGCTTCAAAGGTGAGCGAGACCATTGGCGGAGTGGTAGGAACGTCTGCATTAAAACACATGAGAGCGGCAAGAAAGAGATTGAAGCCTTTGACGCCAGCATCGTCATGATCCGCAACCCTTATAAAGCGCTCATGGCTGAGTTCAACCGCAAGTACGGCGGCCATATTGGATTTGCCTCACAGGCCCACTGGAGAGGGAAAGGTGAGACTTCAGCCAATGATACAGTGCCCTTATTGCTATGTAATTATTGCTGTAATTACAGTGTAACAACTATTGTCATTGCTCTTTATATCACTTTATTTACACTGTACTTAGGGTAGGGGTTGAGCCAGGATGTGGACAAGAGGCTAGGGTATGGGCTAAGGTTAATAGGGTTACTGCTGTAAGTACAGTGTAAGTACAATGTGTAGTTACAATACTGTTACACAGTAATTGTGTGTGTATAGTTGTACAGTAATAAGGGTAATGTAAAGTTTTACCCAATTGTCTGCATTATTGATGAGTCATGACTAGGTGAACTCAACAGATATGAACAGGGTTGGTATAATGTAGATGTGCCCTTCCTCCATTATGCTACTGTGTGCCAATGTTCAGTGGCTCTTTCCTTATCAACTAATGTGATAAACCACAGAGGATTTCAATTTAGAGTACCAGAAAAAGTTTGGACACGTCTACTCATTCAAGGGTATTTCTTTATTTTTACTATTTTCTACATTGTAGAATAATAGTGAAGACATCAAGACTATGAAATAACACATATGGTATCATGTAGTAACCAAAAAGTGTTAAACAAATCCAAACATATTTTATATTTGAGATTCTTCAAAGTAGCCACCCTTTGCCTAAAATCTCAAATCTCAAATCTATTTTGATTTGTTTAACACTTTCTTGGTTACTACATTATTCCATGTGTTATTTCATAGTTTTGATGTCTTCACTATTATTCTACAATGTAGAAAAAAATCAAAATAAAGAAATACCCTTGAATGAGTAGGTGTGTCCAAACTTTTGACTGGTAATGGGGCGGCAGGGTAGCCTAGTGCTTAGAGCGTTGGACTAGTAACTGAAAGGTTGCAAGTTCAAGTCCCCGAACTGACAAGGTACAAATCTATGTTTCTGCCCCAGAACAAGCAGGTTCCTAGGCCGTCATTAAGAATTTATTAAGAATTTGTTCTTAACTGACTTGCCTAGTAAAATAAAAAATATATATATTTAAATGATAGAGCTTAGAGCTTTGGACTTCACATTCTGCATTAACACTAAGAGAGAGTCAGATAGGACATTGAGGAAGTGCCAGTATGTTGTCACTACGTAGTTTTGGCTTGTGTGAACCTTAACCTAGGCAATATGAGAAACTGTGCTTGGTTTTGTGAGACGAGTACAGCAGATGAGCAATGCATGTGTGAGTGTACAGAACATTAAAGACACCTGCTCTTTCCATGACATAGACTGACCAGGTGAAAGCTATGATCCCTTATTGATGTCATTTGTTAAATCCATTTCAATCAGTGTAGATGAAGGGGAGGAGGCAGGTTAAATACTATTTCAGTATGCATGTTGAGAAATGAACATTGGTATATGTTGGTAAGATAAGAGTAAGGGATAAGTTAATAGGCTTACGATAAGAGCCTTTCAGAGGGAAGACTTCTCTTTGCATGTTTTCTCCAAAATACAAATTTGAGTAATCAGTTTCTCTGCACACTTTCTAGACTCTACAGTCCCTTTTTCAATTTGAATTGTCTTCTGATATTTTTTTATTTTATTTTTTTAACAGATTATCGTGTTATAAAATTTCCTAAATTTCAGCTTCTCCAACAGGCAGATTTTTTTATGTTGTGTTGTCGCATTATGTATTTTTCCCTCGACACACTCGAGTGTGTCAGTACCCATGGCAACCGGCTCCTATCTGAAATCTCCAGTGAGATTTTCCTGGGAGAGAGATGAAGACTTGCAGACCCCAGCATTCAAAACCATCAGCAGATTCAGACTGCTGTCTGCCATGATTGTTTCTCTTTTATTTGTAGGTGTAGCGATGGGAGCGTTAGAGAGAGAAAAGGCTTTCTGACAGCTGCCAGTTTTGATCTGGAGGGAAGAAGAGTCCCTGGCATGCTCCAATTGACCCCATAATACCTATAAAGTTCAATACGAGAGCCCATAGGGGTATTGAACTAAATAGGGAATAGGGTGCAGTTTGGGATGGAATATCTGAGTCAGCAGGACATTGTGTAAGAACGTTAGAGTTACTGTTGCCTTTCAACGCACTGTAGCCTTATACAATTACCTTGGGGGCATAACTTATTTTGGCCAGAGTTTGAATGCTACATATGCATAAGTATCAGTAGGCTATGTGTCATATTCGGAAGTGGTCTCTGAATGATTATGTGGATGATTGAAATTGTCAAAAAGATTATCCGACATTCTCTAAACCAACAATTGTCCCTTGGCTACATAATTCAGTTATTCACTCAGCTCCTTTCACTTTACTGTATTAGCTTTTTGGCCCCCTGGGCCCCAACTACTTTCACATTTTCATATTGTGCTTAGAGGCTAACATTCCGTACTTCCTGATTTCCAGAGGAGCTCAACAACCTTGGTCCATGGCCAGAAATTAACTGCACATTCTGATTTCTAACTGAATCCCAACTAGCTGACAAGCAAACAAACGTCTATCCATTCACATACTACATTCAAATGGTTGAATTGTAATATCCTGCTTTGATTAGGACAGTCTACTGTAGTTATTTAACCAAACCTTCCTGGGCTTGGCATACAAAACATGAGGTTTGTTCAAGGGGGATCTAATAGCTGTGGTGTTTTGAGCCTCCAGATTTTGTGCTGCTATCTGCGAAGAGAACTGTGGCAGACTCTGTTTCACTTTAACATGCAATGTCCTTCTGTAGTTCACTATGACAGTGTAGCTTCCACTCCCATATCATCTGAATCCCCAAGCCTGCACTGCTAACTCAGCAGGGATTACACTTTAACAAGTATCCCTCTCCTCCTAGTAAAGATGCAGTACATGATAATGCAGTCCTGGCTTTGCCTGCCAATTCCAATATGAACTGTCGATTATAAATGATTGAAAAGTTTCTCCAGTAAAGTATTCCAAAATTGTATGGTGAAGTGAACTGTCTTAACAGCCAATTGAACAACAGTGTAGACTGTGGTGTGCTGGTAGACCTACTGGTGCCAAAACAGGAGATCTCTGTAATAGTTGTTACCTGCTCAACAGTATGTTCTCCCATGAAGCTCTCCATTGACCCTGGTGGTCAATCCTGAGCCTCCCAGACTGCAGCAGGTCTGTCTGTCTGCTAAAAGGACTAAAACTTGCTTTGCTACATGTCATTAATTGAATCCCCTTAAGGAAGCCCGTGTCTCAGAGAATGCATTATGTGCTGTGATTACACTAGTTGAATTGCACCAGACCTCTCAAATGAAATAACATCAGTGTTTGAAGATTATTCTGCAGGGAAAGGGGATGGGGAAGGGGGTGTGTACCTTTCTTCACAGCTTAATTTCCTGCTAGAAAAAAAGGATGCGCCTGCTAGAAGAGAGGCCTCCTCTGTTGAATTCACTACCCAGGAATCCCTGGGGATGTTTAGAGCTGCAGAAATGACCTGCTTCTCTCAAATTGTATTATTTACTGCTGTTCATTCAACCAATAGTTCCCATTTATGGGTGTTAAATTTTTTTAGTAGAATAATTTACACTTTGATGTATCCGGGGCTCAATTGTGTACCCTTAAAAAAATTAAAATAAATCGGTGTCCTGTGTTGTTTTGCAGAGTGGCCTGAGTTTGTGAAGAACTATGCTCCTTGGTGGGCATCCCACACACTGGACTGGCTGCGTTATGGGAGAAACGTCCACGTGGTCCACTTTGAAGAGCTGAAGAGGGAGCTGTTCTCCAAGCTCAAGGACATGGTCCTGTTTCTGGGCCTGGAGGTGGCCGAGGACCGCCTGCTCTGTGTAGAGGGACAGAAGGATGGCAACTTCAAGCGCTCTGGCCTGCGTAAGCTGGAGTACGACCCGTACACACCCGAGATGCGTGCTAGCATTGACGAACTGGTCATGACTGTAGACGCTGCCCTTAAGAAGAGGAACATGGCCGGGGTGCCCAAGGAGTACCGACCAACTTCGAGATGATATGATCTCCTTTCCTTTCCCTCTCTCTCTCTCTTTCTCACTCTGTTATTATATCTCTTCCCTTTGCACATATTGTTCTGGCATCAATGGCATCCATGTCCAAAAATTCACATGAACTGAAAATCTGTGAGGAAATACATTTGTATTTAAAGTACTTCCCTATTCCCCTCCACCTCTTTATTTGTCTCCTTATTTCTCACATCCTTTTTTCTTTATTAGTTTAACTGGCTGATTATGACAACAGCATCATGATGTATACTGCTTTAGAACTGACATTTAGCTACTTGGCTGATGAACATGGATTCATTGGGGAACTCAAATAAGGACCAATGAGAAGCACTTCCCCCTCTATGCACATGTATGTGTTGTGCACTATGACTTAACATTAAGGTACAGTAGCTGTGTTGGAAGCACATCCAAGTACATAATGGTTGGATTACTGTTAGCTGACCAAAAGGAGCAAATTCCTGTTAATCTGAAAGTGATGATTAAAAAGAACTGTAAGAAGTCTATGTGTATGCATAATGTATGTTATTGAATAGGATCTGCTGCTATCACAGATTAGAATAACAAATACTCTTTTATGAAATGGTTTAAAAATGGTCACAAAACCTTTTAATGGTCTGTCATTTTCCGACTAAATGTTTTGTTTTGTTAGAGCTGAAATATACTATATGTATACTTCCGTTTGCTGAAGACTGTATATTTGAAAGCTACTGGACTTAAAATGAGGATGTGGTCCAAACCAGTGCCTTAGATGGCTGCAACACTCAGGATCCGATCCGTGACTTGGTTGGAGAATGCAACCAACCAAGTTTGCGAAAGCAAACAAGGCCTAGATTGAATCAGATAAAGAATTAACTGGTGATAGCAGACACCCAAATAGAGGATGATTTGGCAAGTCAGAGGTGGAACTGCATTGGAGCCTTCAAATCGGTGAGCAGCTGCTCTTGCGATCATTGTCATGAAGCAACACCCACCCCACTCAAGTTAGAAGTTCAGAAGGAGAAAGTGTAGGCTATATAAGAAATAATTACGTTCAAATGTAAAAAATCTTTAAATAAAATAATGAGGGTTTCTATCATCCTAATGAAGGTGTAGATTACATCTCACATTCCAGTGTTCTAATTTTTTGAACAATGCTGCATAGGGTTTCTGATAATGCGACTCAGTGCTATCCAATGGCAATGTCTGTGTTAGGTATAATGCCAGGTGCCACTTGTGGCTGAGTGGATTTGACAGCTCTAACCGCTATCGGATATTGGCTAAAGCGGATCTGATTGAATAGAGCCAAGTCCACCTAGAATAGGCAGTGAATGGGACTGAACACTCGTCTCTCCATCCATCCCTGTGGACACACCATGAGGACAGGTCTCCCCACTCTTCTCCTCATTCTTCAGCAGTATTCCTATGAGGAGAGCCTGAGGTGATACAACTCGATCATACAGCATCTCTAGTTTTCTGGAGCATTGGCCTCACATAAAACTGTGCTGTATCAGTCCTACTGATGTATTATACAGAAGTGCTTTTGGTTACTGACAACAGCTCTGGAACGCTGAATATTAAACCCTCTATAGTTTGTTTTGACCAACAGGCTCAATGGAACATTCCTGCCTCTTGTCAAGACAGACCTTTCAATAACTAGCCTCGATTCTACTGATCAACTCATCGACTGCTTGTTCATCCATCTCGTCAGAGGTGGTCAGCTAACCACACTGTGCACAATTAATTTATTGTGGATTCATTGAACGTTATTTTCTGTAAACAGCTATATTTCATATCTACCACTTCGGCTAAATGACTCTGCAGAACCAGTAGTTTTTTCTCAAAATGGTGGCCTTATTGCTTAATAAACTGGTCAGTTAATGCATCACCAGACGCACTAGTGTTGAGAGTGTTCTAACTTCTGAAAACAAAATACCAAGGTTCTAGTTATGCAATTAATGCAACTGCTGTGTCTGAAATGATAGAATGCTTGAGAACTCAAACAGATTTCCATTGGACTAATACAGTGCCTTCAGAAAGTATTAATACTTGTTCCACGTTTTATTGTGTTACTGCCTGAATTCAAAATTGATTACATTAATTTCTCACCCATCTACACACAATACACCATAATGACAAACTGAAAATATGCTTTTAGACATTTTTGCAAATTTATTGAAAATGAAATACAGAAATATCAAATTTACAGTATTCACACTTTGTAGATTGCACCTTTGGTGGCAATTACACCTGGTTAAGTCTCTAAGTGCTTTCCACGCCTGGATTGTGCAACGTTTGCCCATTATTCTTTTTTAAATTCTTCAAGCTCTGTCAAATTGGTTGTAGATCATTGTTTGACAACCATTTTCAGGGCTTGCCATAGATTCTAAGTAGATTTAAATCAAAACTGTAACTCAGCCACTCAGGAACATGAACTATTTTCTTGGTAAAGCAACTCCATTGTAGATTTGGCCTTGAGTTTTAGGTTATTGTCCTGGTGAAAGGTGAGTTAATCTCTCATTGTCGGGTGGAAACCAGACTGAACCAGGTTTTCCTCTAGGATTTTGCATGTGCTCAGTTCAATTCCATTTCTTTTTATCCTGAAAAGCTCCCCAGTCCTTAACGATTACAAGCATACGCTTAACATGATGCAGCCACCACTATGCTTGAAGATATGGAGAGTGGTACTCAGTAATGTGTAGTATTGATTTTCCACAATAATAACACTTTGTATTCTGGACAAAAAGTTAATTGCTTTGCCAATTGTTTTGCAGTATTACTTTAGTGCCTTGTTACAAATATGATGGATGTTTTGGAATATTTGTATTCTGTACAGGCTTCCTTATTTTCACTATGTCAATTTGGTTAGTATTGTGGAGCAACTACAATGTTCTTGATCCATCCTCAGTTTTCTCCTATCACAGCCATTAAACTCTAACTGTTTTAAAGTCACCATTGGCCTCATGGTGAAATCCCTGAGCGGTTTCCTTCCTCTCCGGCGACTGAGTTCGGAAGGACTCCTGTATCTTCGTAGAGACTGCGTGTATTGATGCACCATCCAAAGTGTAATTAATAATGTCACCATGCTCAAACTTAGAACTCTTGTCTGCTTTTTTGTACCCATCTACCAATAGGTGCCTTCCTTAGCGAGGCATTGGAACACCTCCCTGGTATTTGTGGTTGAATCTGTTTGAAATTCACTGCTCAACTAAGTTACAGACAATTGTATGTGTGGGGTACAGAGATGATGTAGTCATTCAAAAATCATGTTAAACCCTATTATTGCACACAGAGTGACTTAAGCTCATTTTTACCCCTGCACTTATTTTGGCTTGCCATAACAAATGTGTTGAATACTAACCCTAACCCTTTTTGAAAGAACTGTAGACTTCAATACAGGCTGGGGTTTACAATCAATGATAGTATTCCACCTCACTTTGTTGCCGAGGAATGTCATTCAACGCCGTTGAGTTCTCAAGCATACCCACATAGTATACTGTAACTGTATTTTTAGATTTTGTGTCTGTATGATTGACTTCATAATGAAGAGATAATGTAGGTTGATTATTTAACTGAAAGTCTAAGGTGTTGGGGGGAGGGGTTCTACTAAGCGACTGTAACATATGGCATTGTTTTAAGATGGTCATACCATGGATGATTTAGCTATTGGTTTTAACATTTTAGGACCCCTTTAGATAAACAGAAAATATGACATTATTTGATAAAAGTATTGAATTTGGCCTTTACTACTATAGCCCATAGAAATGCATTGAATAACACATTCATGAACGGCAAAAAAATATAGTCAAAATTATTCTAAAAAGGAATAACGTTTTGAAGTATCTGTCCCATATCCAGAAGCGGTGTGTGGGTAAAATCACTGTGGAAGCCAAAAAAGTCATATTACAACCAATGTTATGTGATAATTGCATTGTTTGCTCTATAACCTGTTCATTAATTTGCCTTGCGACCGTGTTACAGTATATAAGCCTAAAGGCTGAGAAAATAAGAAGACACAGTGGCAGAATAAATTCAATCACACCTTTGTTTTATCACAAAACCGGATAGCAACCTCTGTCCGGTTTAGTCAACAAAGCATATTGCAAGTAACAAACAGTACATGACCTACAGCATGGTCTTCTTGACAGCATGGTCAAGAAAGTTCATGTTTCCGCCATTTTCGGACCACTAAACAACTATTGATTTCGAACCACAGAGTGTTACAGCAAGTTACAAAGGAAACAAGAACTGTCTCCACTATTCCAGCATCATTTCAACTTCAAATCAAACATCAAATCACCTCTGCTTAGTCTAATACAGTGACAACTAAAAGATACCAAAAACAATTAAGTCCAATCTACATCAACTAAATATGATGTGGCTGTCCATGGTTCTGATTTCTGTGTGTGCGCGTTTGTGCAAGTAGAGAAATATGCTGATGCCATCCTCCTCTCTTTCATGTTGATGAAACGGTTTATCACTCTGTCATAAAGTACACACTTTTATTTTTTGTTGTCCAAGGCTACCTGTCTAAAATGCTTGCTAGCTAGCTAAACTTCCATTCAAGGATTGGTATACTCAGTTATCACCATCACCAGCTGGGTGTTCTGTGTGCAAGGAGTTTAATATTCATTTAAATAAAAAAAATAAAAAAATCTATATCTACATCTATAGCTACATATTGAACTTCCATCCTCTTAGGTCAGGGGCACAAAATGTATGAATTAATGGTTGGATCAGAAACACCCTTATAATCATTGGCCAGTACAGAGAAATAAGTAAAATCACAAGTCAAAATCGCTATCTCCATCCATGGCTAATTTAGGAAAGTGACAATTTTAGCTAGCTAGCCACCAGCAGACAACACAATGAGATGCAACAATTGAAGTTGTTTCTGTCAATGACGAATGCTCTATTCAATGCAATGGCCTGTATCAATGTCATACTCGTTTGGACCAGACAGCATTAGATAGATGGCCTACACATAGAGAGAGAGCGGGGTGCTGTTTTGCTCACTCTGATGCTTTCTCCGGTGAGATGCATTCAGCCTCTTTCGAATTGAAGGAAAATGATGAAACACAGAGAGGTGAAAGCTACATTTGATATGTTTGATATGACCCAAAAAGCCTTTCACCGTAAATTATATAACTGAAAGCTTACTTCTCCAAAGGATGAAAAGGCATTTTATAATAATAATAATATATGCCATTTAGCAGACGCTTTTATGCATTTTCTTAGATTAGTTTAGATTAGAGTTATCTACTATACTTAATTTTACTCGATATACGATCCTTGATTATTGTTACGAGTAATACTGAGTGACACACCCCATTTTCTATTGTAGATTTCTTTGGTATCGAAGAACAAGCTATACAATAGTCCCACCCATACTGTAGGTACTGTGCATCAAGAGCATAGAAAAACAAAAATAAATCAAAATAACCTGTAAGTGAAGCATTCTGGTTCAATTTTATACACCCACCACTTTATGTTAACTGATGATCAATGTGCATGTGTCTCTATTGTAGACATACTGTAGAGCAATGAAAGACAAGTTTACTTGCTATATATATATATATATATATATATATATATATATATATATATATAATATATACACATATTATATATACACATATACATATATATATACACACACACACACACATACATACATACATATACACAAGTATTATGGGACAGATGATTACTTCAATTTTTGGACAGACTTTAACTTTAAGTGGCTATGACTTTCATTAACAGGCTGGCACTATCTGAAAGGGGGTGTCACATTTGAATGCATTTTGTATGGAATTAATGTAATGTGATTACACCCCCCAAAAATAAGGTAATGCAATGGAAGTAATGGACAGTGATTCCAAATAAACATCTGAAAATATATATAATATGACAGTAAAAGTACAAACTCGACAAGGACAAAGATTAAACCCCCTGCCACAGGCGCCGTAAGAAGTGGACCAAAGTGCAGCGTGGTGAGCATACATATCCCTTTTGTTTATAGAAATGCAGCCAAGGAAACGCCCGTGAAGCTTAACTTCGGCTATAATGCCTCTAACAAAGTTAACTACCCACACTGAAAGTAGGGGGGGAAAGGGCTACCTAAGTATGATTCCCAATGATAGACAGCTGTCCCTGATTGAGAACCATACCCGGCCAAAACATAGAAATAACACCCTGACCTAACCAAATAGAGAAATAAAACAGCTCTCTAACAGCTCTTTTTCAAATACATTTAATACACCGGCATAAAAATGAACAAAATCCAAATGGACATCAAATAGTAATGGAAGCTAAAACTAGCTAGCTGGGATGAAATGGCAGGCTAGCTAGCACCTAGCACTAAGCTAGCTAGCAAGCTAGCAGTTAGAAATTAGCATGCAGCTATTAGATATAGATTAAATAAAAAATTACATTCTAAAATACATTTTAACGTGGTTCATATGTACACATGCAAATACACTCAATATGAGCCCTTGTTTGTAAAAATCTTTACCATTTAAGAGACTCGAAAAGTATCAAATATTTGTTTGAAATCATCTGTTACCATTGACTTTCATTCAAAAGTGATTTAGCTAGCTAGTTACTTAGCCTTGCTATGCTCATGTTCACTTGGTCAAAACAATTCAGTCATCAAAATGACCCAAAAAGTCATTACAGTTCAGTTAAAAAATGACTCTCTAGATTTTGAAAACGTAAACATGCATACAAACCGGAACACAGGATATTAAAAATAAGGAGCCACCGCTAGCTAACTAGCTTCACGGTTCTTTTCACCGGGCTACTTTCAACAGCCACGGACCAACGTATGAAGAGAGCATGCGCCTGCAGCAGAAACACTCCGAATGCCTCCTCCTCGTGGTAGCACTAAAGATACGTGTATCAATGCAACACTATGGAGGGAAAAAAATGAAGTGGATGGAACCGTAATTAATTGTTATGCACTTGAATTATTACTTAATTAAAGTAGAATGGCATTACATCATTTGCAATTCCCCCATGTGGAAAAATTGCTACTGCAACATGTTAACACCACTTTTTCACATGGGAAGAGAATAACGCTATTTCAGACCCATATGTGACCTTGCAATTACACAATGTGAATGATTCTTACATGGGAAACTGCAAATGTGAATGTTTTTTACATGTAAACTTGCAACTCATGGGAGGAGAAAACACTTTATTCTCCTCACATGTGAAAGGTGGTGTTAACTTGTTAACTCTAAATGTAATACATGTGAACATATAGATTCACATGAGAAAGTTTCAGCTTAACATGTGAAAAAAGCTATTTCACAATTTGTAAGAGATATTAGTACAGTATGAAGTTACAAAGGCTTCACATTCATCCAAAATAGTTGTTGACAAACAGCGGTTTTGTGAAGTATAAACACAGGTCTCTTCAATAAGATTCTCAGCTCCTCTATAGGATATGTAATTACACTTGACGTTTCAGTGTCACAGCAGATGACCTGACAGATGAATGTTGGCACGGTGGGCTGAATTACATTTCATGGTACAAATCTGATTACACAAAAACCTGTCAACCAAAAGATTGGTGATGCATGGCAGGAAATGCAGAACAATACAGTACAATATTGTTGCTTATGTTACTTGAGTGGTGATGAAAATGACATTCAACTACATTTAAACAATACCGTTACAGCAATTGTGTGTGTGTTACAGGAAATAACTTTAAATGAGTTATTTCCTCAGGGTTAAAACATTTGCATAGTTTGCATAATAGTTGGCTAAGACAGAGCAAATCTTATATTGTCACAACTATGGACCTTAAAATGTGAACTTAATGGGTTATTGTATATAAAATATACTTAAAAGGGGCATAAGTTTGCCCTGTTTTACAATATTTGTTGAAAGTCAATCAGACATTTGTATAAACTTTTGAATCAGCCTGGGAGAAAGAGGTTCCTCTACTCCTTGAAGAGTGCTCCTCCTCATCAAAAGCATTTTCAATCTTAGAAAGGAAAGAGTTAAAGAATTTCTGCTTGAAGTCTTTGCCCATGAATGCATACAGAAATGGGTTCAGGCAACTGTTTGCACTAGCCAGAGTTGCAGATATACTTAGCCCTTCATGAATAACAGTTAGAGAAGTTTGATCACCGGCTTTAAGTTCCAGAAGGATGAAGACATGGTATGGAAGCCAGCTGATGAAAAACATGGCTATCAGTGCAGTCAGGACCTTGAAGGCCTTGGAGGATCTGGTCATCCTGTTGGTCCTCAGTCGCAGGATGAGGACAGAGTAGCAGAAGATGATGATGAGGACCGGGAGCACAAAGCCACTGATAAATCGACTGACAGCTACAGTTATGTGACTGTTAAGGTGTGGGTATTGATTAAAGCACTTTATGCCATCTGGGGATACCTGACGAAACACTGTGGAGGGAATGCTCAGTGCAACAGAGACGGCCCAGGCAAAAACCACAACTGCAGAGGCCCTCCTCACGGTTCGCTGGTTCTGGGCCCAAACTGGGAATACGACAAGTAGATAACGGTCAACACTGATGACGACCAGGAGGAAGATGCTACTGAACATGTTGAGGAACATTACAAAAGAGGTGAACTTGCACATGAAGAGCCCAAGGATCCAGTCCTTTGTTACCATGTGGATTATGTTGAAGGGGAGACAGGCACAGAATATGAAGTCGGAGATAGCCAGGCTGAGGTACCAGGTGGTGTTGACCGTCTTTTTCACCTTGAGACCAGCTATCCAGATGACCACCCCATTCCCACAAACCCCCAGCAGTAAGATGACCACATTGACCACAAGGAGTATGTAGTCCGATGGTGAACTGGGTGATGTATCCGGTGGTTGGCCAAATGAGGACTGAGTTGGAGGGGCTTTGCTATCATCATAATTATAATCATCAATCGTTGGAATTGTTTCTAATGTCACTGCTGCCATGGCTCTCTCGTTCTGTCCAAACACAAGTATAAAAATCAGCTACATCAGAGAAAACAAACAGCAGGACCATTGAATATCATTTCATTCAATACATTAATTAATTAATTAATTAAAGATTTGAGTTTGAAATGTCAGTATTTAGAATGTTATTGAAAAGCTTATGCTGTGTCAACTCAGAACATTTTGTTAAGTTAACTAAGTGATAAAATATTAGTTGCATTGTAATATATTCATACCATTTTATGTCCGTGAGGTAAAACAAATAAAAAAACACAGTGCCATTAAATAGCACACTATGTCATGAAAATCTCTCATTGACACAAATGCATGATTTACTTGAAGATACAAGTTATCTGCACTTTGTTTTAAGCTATGCTTTTATAATTACCTATTTTAGGAGTTCCTTTATAATTGATTTAAATTCAGGAACTGAAATTTCAAAACTTGAATGAAGCGAAAATAAACCTCAACTTGAATTGCAGCTTCCACCTAAACCTGGTCAGGCACAGCATCCATAATATAACACTGACTTTGGCCCTTTGGATATTGAAGAGGCTGCAGCTTCATATATTCTGAATCTCGTTTTGTAACTCTTGATAAACTAATGTAATTACACTCACTTTTCAAAAACACTGTTCACCCTGGATTCACACAGCTTGAAATAATACTTTTCAAATGTTTGTTCATGTTTTGAAAATAACTTTTTAGTTATCGGATTTGATTATTATTATTATTTTTTTTACTTTGGTGTGTCCAACACAAAGATGGTTGGACACAATTCGTTTCTGTCACAACTACAGATATTTATGACTTTTAATTATATACATAAAAAATGCATGAAACATAAACAATATTGTAACCAAGTTAACATAAAGCCGAATAAGTGTATATCAATTGACATTCTGTCCCTCAAAAAATTGGATTTAATCAGAAAAAGGCACTCACCACACATACACACACACAACAGAAACAGCCTGCTGCAGAATCATAAATGCAGTTTAGTAGGGGACAATATTTGTTCTGCTTGTTGTACTCATTTCCTTTTAACAAGCAGCTTCTCTTTCTGTGGTTTACACCAAATATTTACATAAATAGCCACAAACATTGTGCAATACAATACAAGATCGTTGCTTAGTCAGCTTCTTCAGAGAAACAAATTAAACAGGCAGATTGAACAGAACAATGCTTGTGTTTTTACAAATACATGAACAATTCCAACTTCCAATGAGTTCACAGCGGTTGTGTGAAATGTGTTTTCCATGTATTGTTCAACCTGAATATCAATACAGGAGTCTCCAATTATTTTCTCCATCCTGGTCTCAGAGCATATTGTATAATTCTGTATGTAAATCTAAGATACTCCATTTTGTATGATATGTTACGTTTCGTATGGTATGTATTCATTTGTGGATGTCCATCACCCATTTCGTACGATATGTTACGAATGACAATTATATATTATTCTATTATATGTTATGAATTTGCAAAACATATGATATGTTATGGATTTTAGCTAGGTGGCTAATGTTAGCTTGGCTAGGGGTTAGGGTTAAGTTTAAGAGTTAGGTTAAATGGTTAAGGACAGAATTAGGGTTAGGGTTAGCTAAATTAGCTAACATTCTAAGTAGCTGCAAAGTAGCAAAAATAAGTAAGTAGTATAAAAGCTGCTAATTATGTAAAATGCTAAAGTTGTCTGTGATGAGATTCGAACTCGCAACCTTTGGTTTGCTAGACGTTTGCATTAGGGGAAGAGTTAGCTAACATGCTAAGTAGTTGCAATTTAGCTAATTCGCTAAAAATGCTGAAGTTGTCTGTGATGAAATTTGAACTCGCAACCTTTGGTTTGCTAGACGTTTGCATTAGGGCAAAGGTTAGCTAACATGCAAAGTAGTTGAACAAGTAGTAAGTAGTTGAAAAGTTGCTAATTTGCTAAAGTTTTCCATGATGAGATTCAAGCTCGCAAACATTTGGTTTGCTAGACGTTTGCCTATATAACCATACCAAACGTAACATATATCATACTAATTTGAGTGTACCAGATTCACGATTAATATGTTACGTCTAGTCTATAAGACCAGGCTGAATTCTCAGATCCTCTATAGCAGGTATTCCCAAGGGGTACGCGCAATACATGACAATTTGAAAAATAAGCCACAGGAGTTTGAGCGAGAATAAAGAAGACGTTTGAGTAGTAAGACATGTATAAAAGCAACAGATACAGTTAATAAGAAGGGGTTAGAAGCGTCTTATATGGTGAGCTAATGAGTGGCTAAGACAGGCAAGCCCCATACTATTGTGGAGGACTTCATTCTTCCTGCTGCCGCGTATATGGCTGGGACAATACTGGGGTAAAAGGACAAAACAACAATACAGACAATGTCTTCATCAAACAACAGTGTTTCACGACGCATCAGTAACATGGCAGGAGATGTTTTAAAACAATTACTGCTTCGCATACAAGCCAATGAATTATATGCGTTACAGCTGGATGAGTCAACAGACGTGGCAGGCCTGGCACAGCTCCTGGTATATGTCCGTTACATTTATGAGGGGGTCAATTAAGGACGACATCCTCTTCTGCAATCCACTGGAAACCAGGACAACATGAGAGGATATTTTTAAAGTACTGGACAACTTTGTGACATCAAGAGATCGGGAAGGGATCGCCTTTCATGGGAACAGGTGGAGGCAGTTAGGAGAGCAGAGGCAGCCGGAGAAAGGAACCAGCGGTATGTGGGAACACTGCTGGCAAGGAAGCCCGAGAGGCAGCCCTGGGAGTGTGGCAGAGTCAGGAAGCAGACCTGAGCCAAGTCACCGTGCTTACCGTGGTGAGCATGGGACTGGTCAGGCCCCGTGCTATGGGGTGATGCGCACGGTACAGAGGCTGAGTATTCACAGGCCGGTATGCTGGGTGCCAGCATCCCGCATTTGCCGGGGAGAAGCTGGCATCCTGCCAGAACGGGTGGAGTCAGCTCTGCGCTTTGAAGTATGGAACTTTTCCTGGAAATCAGACACTCTTTTTAATGAGTACATCAAGACCTTCTTGAGATGCAAGCAAATGGCTTCAGGCTATCCTGTTCGGTCACAGATCAAAAGAGCAAAGACAAGTACATTCAAGACTATCACGACAGAGAAGGCATACTTCTTGACCCTGACAGAATAGAGGTCAACAAAACCAAAAGAAATGTGTCGAAATTGTACTTGAACTCGCTTTGGGGCAAGCTTTCGGCAGAGATGCAATATGCTAACAACGTCGATCATTAAAGACCCTGAAGAATTTTAGGAATTTGTTTTTTCGGATCAATACGAAATGTCACATTTTTCATTCTTGAGTCAAGACATTGCCCTGGTGCAATGAAGGCGTAACAAGAAGTGGGTTCTACCTACCCCTGGGTAATGTAAATGTGTTTCTTGCCGCATTAACCACTGCCTATGGCCGACTTGAACTGTACACCCTCATGGAGCAGCTTCAGAGGCAAGTTCTTTACCACGGCACAGACTCTGTGGTCTATGTAAGCAAACTATCTGGGTGGTTTAATGAGTGAACTCGAAGATGGTGACCATATCACAGAATGGTCCTCCTGTGGTCCCAAAAACTATGCTTTTAGGACTAAAGACAATCACGTGGTGTTGAAAGCCAAAGCGTGACTCCAAACTATGAAAATGCCCTGTGTGTAAACTTGGAATCAATTACACGCTTGGTCGAGGGGTTCAAAAATGACGGGAATAGTGACTTTTTGAGAGATTTTGAGCTCCTACAAAAAATTGTTAGGGATAAAAAGGGCTTCCATCTAAGGAATGACCCACTTACTAAAATATTCCGGGTAGTCTATGACAAGAGACTGCTTTTGCCTGACGGGACCACATTGCACTTTGGCTACTGACTTATGCTACAAGCCCCAGTGTGTCTTAAAGCTTAATCTTGAAACTAGGGGGGCACTATTTTCATTTTTGGAAAAATAACGTTCCCAAAGTAAACAGGCTATTTTGTCAGGACAAGATGCTAGAATATGCATATAATTGACAGCTTAGGATAGAAAACACTCTAAAGTTTCCAAAACTGTAATAATATTGTCTGTGAGTATAACAGAGCTGATATTGCAGGCGAAAGCCTGAGAAAAATCCAATCAGGAAGTGACTCTTATTTAGAAAGCTCTGTGTTCCTATGCGTCCCTATTGAGCAGTGAATGGGATATCAACCAGATTCCTTTTTCTATGGCTTCCCTAATGTGTCTAGTGTCACAATACATAGTGTCAGGCTTTTATTTTGAAAAATGAGCCTGAACGACAACATTGCGTCAGTGGTCAGCTGGAGGCTCTCAGAGTGTTTTGTGCGTAAAGAACAAATGCTGCCATTGTTTCTCTCTCTCCTACTAAGAAGCCACCTGTCCCGGTTGATATATTATTGAATAGATATTTGAAAAACACCTTGAGGTGTCACACCCTGACCATAGTTTGCTTTGTATATTTCTATGTTTTGGTTGGTCAGGGTGTGATCTGAGTGGGCATTCTATGTTACATGTCTAGTTTGTCTAGTTCTATGTTTGGCCTGATATGGTTCTCAATCAGAGGCAGGTGTTAGTCTGTAATGGCGTTCGTCTGTAGAAAGAGAGTCGGACCAAAATACAGCGTGGTGGTTACTCATGTTCTTTAATAAAGGTGAACGAGACATGAAATAACTTACTATACAAAAACAACAAACGAAACGCGAAAACCTATTACAGCCTATCTGGTGAACACTACACAGAGACAGGAACAATCACCCACGAAATACACAGTGAAACCCCAGCTACCTAAATATGGTTCCCAATCAGAGACAATGAGAATCACCTGACTCTGATTGAGAACCGCCTCAGGCAGCCAAGCCTATGCTAGACCCCTACTCAGCCGCAATCCCAATGCCTACAAAACCCCAATACGAAACACAACATTCTAAACCCATGTCACACCCTGGCCTGACCAAATATATAACGAAAACACAAAATACTATGACCAAGGCGTGACAGAACCCCAGCCCTAAGGTGCGGACTCCCGGACGTACCTCAAAACCATAGGGAGGGTCCGGGTGGGCATCAGTCCATGGTGGCGGCTCCGGCTCGGGACATGGACCCCACTCCATTAATGTCATAGTTCCTCCCCTTCGCGTCCTGGGATAATCCACCCTCGCCGCCGACCATGGCCTAATAGTCCTCACCCAGAACCCCACTGAACTGAGGGTCAGCTCGTGACTGAGGGGCAGCTCGGGACTGAGGGGAAGCTCGGGACTGAGGGGAAGCTCGGGACTGAGGGGAAGCTCGGGACTGAGGGGCAGCCCGGGACTGAGGGGAAGCCCGGGACTGAGGGGAAGCCCAGTACTGAGCAGAAGCCCAGTACTGAGAGGAAGCCCAGTACTGAGAGGAAGCCCAGTACTGAGATGAAGCTCAGGCAGGTAGTTGGCTCCGGTAGATCCTGGCTGGCTGGTGGATCTGGAAGATTCTGGTTGACTGGCAGATCTGGAAGAGTCTGGTTGACTGGCAGATCTGGAAGAATCTGGTTGACTGGCAGATCTGGAAGATCATGGCTGACTGGCAAATCTAGCTGCTCTGGCTGCTCCATGCAGACTGACAGCTCTGGCTGCTCCATGTAGACTGGCAGCTCTGGCTGCTCCATGCAGATTGGCATCTCTGGCTGCTCCATGCATACTGGCAGCTCTGGCTGCTCCATGCATACTGGCAGCTCTGGCTGCTCCATGCAGATTGACAGCTCTGGCTCCTCCATGCAGACTGAACCCTCCTGTCTCAGCCTCCAGTATTTATGCTGCAGTAGTTTGTGTCGGGGGGCTAGGGTCAGTTTGTTATATCTGGAGTACTTCTCCTGTCCTATTCGGTGTCCTGTGTGAATCTAAGTGTGCGTTCTCTAATTCTCTCCTTCTTTCTCTCTCTCTCGGAGGACCTGAGCCCTAGGACCATGCCCCAGGACTACCTGACATGATGACTCCTTGCTGTCCCCAGTCCACCTGGCCATGCTGCTGCTCCAGTTTCAACTGTTCTGCCTTACTATTATTTGACCATGCTGGTCATTTATGAACATTTGAACATCTTGGCCATGTTCTGTTATAATCTCCACCTGGCACAGCCAGAAGAGGACTGGCCACCCCACATATGCTCTCTCTAATTCTCTCTTTCTTTCTCTCTCTCTCTCTGAGGACCTGAGCCCAAGGACCGTGCCCCAGGACGACCTGACATGATGACTCCTTGCTCTCCCCAGTCCACCTGACTGTGCTGCTGCTCCAGTTTCAACTGTTCTGCCTTGTTATTATTCGACCATGCAGGTCATTTATGAACATTTGAACATCTTGGCCATGTTCTGTTATAATCTCCACCCGGCACAGCCAGAAGAGGACTGGCCACCCCACATATGCTCTCTCTAATTCTCTCTTTCTTTCTCTCTCTCTCTCAGAGGACCTGAGCCCAAGGACCGTGCCCCAGGACGACCTGACATGATGACTCCTGGCCACCCCACATAGCCTGGTTCCTCTATAGGTTTCTTCCTAGGTTTTGGCCTTTCTAGGGAGTTTTTCCTAGCCACCGTGCTTCTACACCTGCATTGCTTGCTGTTTGGGGTTTTAGGCTGGGTTTCTGTACAGCACTTTGAGATATCAGCTGATGTACGAAGGGCTATATAAATAAAATTTGATTGATTGATTGATTGATTGATTGACAGCTCTGGGTGCTCCATGCAGACTGGCAGCTCTGGCTGCTCCATGCAGACTGGCAGCTCTGGCTGCTCCATGCAGACTGGCAGCTCTGGCTGCTCCATGCAGGCTGACAGCTCTGGCTGCTCCATGCAGACTGGCAGCTCGGGCTGCTCCATGTAGACTGACAGCTCAGGCTGCTCAAGGCAGATTGACAGCTCTGGCTGCTCCATGCAGTCTGGCAGCTCAGGCTGCTCCATGTAGACTGGCAGCTCTGGCTGCTCCATGCAGACTGGCAGCTCGGGCTGCTCCGAACAGGCAGGAGGCTCCAGCAGCGCTGTAGAGGAGGAAGGCTCTGGAAGCGCTGAACAGGCGGGAGACTCCGACAGCGCAGGAGAGGGGGAAAGCGCTGGCTGTGCTGAACAGGCGAGGCGCACTGAAGGCCTGGTGCGTGGTGCTGGAACTGGTGGTACTGGATCGAGAACACGCACAGGAAGCCTGGTGCAGGGAGCTGCCACCGGAGGACTGGTATGTGAAGGTAGCACAGGATGGACTGGACCGTGAAGGTGTACTGGAGAGCCTGAGAGCAGGGCTGGCACAGGACGTGCAAGGCTAGGTAGGTACACAGGAGGCCTAGTGCGTGAGGCTGGCACATTTTTCACCAGCCAACTAACACGCACCTCAGGACGAGTATGGAGCGCTGACCCAGGTGCCATCAAATCCCCGACACACTCCGTCGGACGAATCTTGTACCTAAAGCACCAAGCTAGCAACTCCCTCATTACTCTCCACTCCACTTTCCCCATTAACTCCTTCACAGTCTCTGCTTCGCTCACCTCTAACACTGGCTCTGGTTCTGGTCTCCTCCTTGGCACCTCACAATTAACAAGGAGAGTTGGCTCAGGTCTATCTCCTGACTCTGCCACTCTCTCCCTGAGCCCCCCCCCCCCCAATACATTTTTGGGGCTGACTCATGGGCTTTCTTCTGCGCCGTCGTGATTGTCTCTCCAACTCCATTCTCCTATAGCCCTCTTCGCACTGCTCCAGCGAATCCCAGGCGGGCTCCGGCACTCTCTCTGGGTCGACTGCCCACCTGTCTATTTCCTCCCAAGTAGTGTAGTCCCTATATTTTTGCTCCTGCTGCCGCTGTTGCTTCTCCTCATTCCAGCGCCTCTCAGCTCTCGCCGCCTCCAGTTCTTCTTTGGGGCGGCGATATTCTCCCGGCTGATCCCAGGGTCCTTCTCTGAACAATTCATCCTCCTTTCGCTGCTCCTGCTGTTGCTGCCTGTTATCACGCCGCTCGGTCCGTGTGTGGTGGGTGATTCTGTAACGGCGTTCGTCTGTAGAAAGAGAGTCGGACCAAAATGCAGTGTGGTGGTTACTCATGTTCTTTAATAAAGGTGAACGAGACATGAAATAACTTACTATACAAAAACAACAAAGGAAACACGAAAACCTATTACAGCCTATCTGGTGAACACTACACAGAGACAGGAACAATCACCCACGAAATACACAGTGAAACCCCGGCTACCTAAATATGGTTCCCAATCAGAGCCAACGAGAATCACCTGACTCTGATTGAGAACCGCCTCAGGCAGCCAAGCCTATGCTAGACCCCTACTCAGCCGCAATTCCAATGCCTACAAAACCCCAATACGAAACATAACATTCTAAACCCATGTCACACCCTGGCCCGACCAAATATATAACAAAAACACAAAATACTATGACCAAGGCATGACATAGTCATTGTCTCTGATTGGGAACCATATTTAGGTAGCCTGTTTGGTGTTGGGTTTTGTGGGTGATTGTTCCTGTCTCTGTGTTTGCACCAGATAGGGCTGTTTAGGTTTTCGCACGTTTATTGTTTTTGTTAGTCTATTCATGTATAGTCTTCGTTATTGAAGAACCATGAATAGAAACCACGCTGCATTTTGGTCCGCCTCTCCTTCACCACAAGAGAACCGTTACATGAGGATTGATTATAAACAACGTTTGCCATGTTTCTGTAGATATTTTGGAGCTAATTTGGAATATTTTTCGGCATTTTCGTGACTGCAATTTCCGGTCGATTTCTCAGCCAAACGTGAAGAACAAATGGAGCTATTTCACCTACAAAAATAATATTTTTGGAAGAAAGGTACATTGGCTATCTAACTGGGAGTCTTGTGAGTGAAAACATCTGAAGCTCATCAAAGGCAAACGATTTAATTTGATTGCTTTTCTGATTTCCGTGACCAAGTTACCTGCTGCTAGCTGGACAAAATGCTATGCTAGGCTATCGATAAACTTACACAAATGCTTGTCTAGCTTTGGCTGTAAAGCATATGTTGAAAATGAGATGACAGGGTGATTAACAAAAGGCTAAGCTGTGTCTCAATATATTTCACTTGTGATTTTCATGAATAGGAATATTTTTGAGGAATATTTATGTCCGTTGCGTTATGCTAATTAGTGTCAGTCGATGATTACGCTCCCGCACCCGGGATGGGGAGTTACTAGAGGTTAACAAAAGGCTAAGCTGTGTTTCAATATATTTCACTTGTGATTTCATGAATAGGAATATTTTCTAGTAATATTTATCTCCGTTGTGTTATGCTAATTAGTGTCAGTTGATGACAACGCTCCCAGACCCGGGATGGGTAGTATCAAGAGGTTAAGGTAACACAACATCAGAGTTTTGGACAGGAGATCAAACAACTGAAGGCAGGAAAAAGCCTAAACAATGACTGTAAAATCAGAGAACTGAAACCTTTCCTGGACGAACACAATCTACTCAGTGTAGGAGGAAGACTGCAACAGTCCAACTTCACATTCAGAGAGCAGCACCCATGGGTTCTGCCCAATAAGTACAGATACTCAGAAATGCTGATACAGTACCACCATGAGAAGGTGATGCATTCTGGAGCAGGTGACACTCAGCACCCAATGTTAAACAAGGGGGAAATGACACGCAGATGGAAGTACAGGCAGAGACTTGTGACCAGTTTCTGGAACAGTTGGCGAAGAGACTACTTGCTGGATCTAAAGTCAGCACACCGCTGTGACACACGACAGCCCACCCCACTGAAGGCGGGTGACGTTGTACTCATTGGAGAAGATAACATACCCAGACAAACCTGGAAACTAGGAAAGATTGAGGAACTGTTTCTAGGCCGAGATGGCCTAGATAGATCATGTTCAGTTCGTACTGCTTCAGGGACTTTGTTGAGGAGACCTATTCAGTTGATATACTGCCTAGAGATCTAGATGAACATCGGGGGGAGGATGTTGTAACTTTAATGTGTTACAGAGTTAATGTTTAAGTTAATTAATTGAGCTGTATCTAAAGATATTTCTTTACAGTTATTTACATATGTAATTGTATTGGTTTGTATTGAATTACGCTTTTTGACTGCAAGTTCCAGAATGCCTTGCGACAGGAATGAGAGAGATAACGTGCCAGTTATGTGCAGGTGCAAAGTGATTAAGTGATTAAGCTGACTTTCCGCTAGCATCTTACCTGCATTGCTCTGTAGTATCTAAAGTTGTTAAATGTAACGTGAACAAGTATTATTACTAAAAGAAGCTTTCATATCAAACCCGACGTCCCGAGTCATTACTTTGAAGTTAGTTAATCTAAAACCCTCGAAGCATCGTTACCAATCACACCACAAAAGCCCCGTCACATGCATAATGATACTAAATAACAATAGGCTAATCAGTCATGGGCTGACAGCCATCAGTGTAAATATGCACAATACTGATGATCAACATTAGCATCAATACAAATGTATAGTATTTTTTTAAACTCATGGTGTTACATAACAGGTGCACTGTGCACATCCTTGAATCATCACGTCAATATCATGACAAAAAATATGCTGATCAAAATTATCATCAGCAACGTCATCATCACCATGTTCTGACAACCAAGCACAATGATACCAGTCCAGACAGACAAGCCTACTCCTTCCTCTTCCTTGTATTTAAATGAGAAATGCCATTAGGGGTAAAGTAGTGTTTGGTCATGACAGTGGGAAATCCATCCTGTCTGACTGTGCCCATCCTTTAGACCATGAGTAAACAATCCCTTAAAGTTACATGCTAAACCACACTACTGACATTTTATCATATTCTTTAGTTCAGCGTTTCCAAAACTAGAATCTGGGGACCCCAAGTGGTTGATTATGAGTTGATTATTTGAATCAGCTGTGTAGTCGTGCTAGAGCGAAACCCTAAAAAGTTCACCCCTTGGGGTCCCTAGGACCGAGTTTTGGAAATGCTGCTATCGGTCCTTGTCTGAGTCAGTAGTTAGATCAAACAACTCATGAAGGGCTTGAAAGATACAGGAGCTTGACTAGTGGGGGGTTGCAGGTCCAAAAGCAGCTGGTCAGTGTTAGAATAGGCCAAGTCGGGGGTCATGGTTCTAGGTTGACTCAGAATGGACAACTCTGTGGGAACAACATGAATAGAATAACAATATTGAGTTAAATGTCAACTGGGCAGTACACACCCCTTGTTACACAGAACAAGACATTTGAAATAGCATGTTAAGCTATTTGATCAATCTTAGAAACATCAGTCACTCAATAAAGGGAGGCAAGAGGACCACATCCTGGAATCCAAGCCAATAGCACACGGTTGCTGTTCCTGATTTGTTGATTTGCTGTTCCTGACTTGTTAACTCCTTCCCTGTGTGCGTGTGTGTGTGCGTGTGTGTGAATGGAGGACAGTGTGTGTCAATGTGTGTGAATCGGTGCATGCAGTGTTTCTGCACGTTAATATGACATCATTATGCAGTTTTACATGTTCATAAGCTTGATCAAGTTGTCTCAGGTTTAATTTGAATTGGTCATTTCATACTTAAAAATGTTTCCTTCATAACAATTATCAGATTATCTTGAACCATCATCATAACATGGCCTGAGCATTACACAATTAAACCCTCACGTTATTATTGACAGGTTAATCATTTTTTACGGATAAAAGTATTTACAGTGAGTGGAATAACTTATTGTTTTATTCAACTCTGAAACATTGCCCAGCCCCTCAATCCAATGGTGCAACACTTTATAGAGAGGGATTGAACAGACACAGAATGAATGTATTGACTAGGAAACAAACAGTGGCGGTTGGTGCCGTTTAAGATGGAAGATTATTTTTTATTTTTTGCATGGCCTAGGAAACAAACAGTGGCGGAACAGCCAGTTTAAGATGGAAGATTATTTTTTATTTTTTGCATGGCCTTATTTCTGTTACAGCATATTGGATGACTATCATTCATATTCTATTCACCCAGTTCAATGTAACATCTCTAGTTTTATGCCACTACATGATACAAAACAAATGTTATTTGTCACGAGCCGAATATAATAGGTACTGTGAAATGCTTACTTACAAACCCTTAACCAACAATGCAGTTCAATAGAGTTTAGACAATATTGACTAAATAAACTAAAAAAATAAATAAAAAGACAACACAATAAAAAAAACTATTCCAAAGGCTATATACAGGATACACCGGTGCCGAGTCACTGTGCAGGGGTACAGGTTACTCGAGGTAATTTGAACATGTAGGTAGGGGTAAAGTGACTATGCATAGATAAAAACAGTGAGTAGCAGCAGTGTAATATCAAACGGGGGGGTGTCAATGTAAATAGTTTGGATGGCCATTTGATTAATTGTTCAGCAGTCTCATTGCTTTGGGGTAGAGGCTGTTAAGGATAATTTTGGTATCCCATTGTTAAATCAAATCAAATCAGATGTATTTATTTATATAGCCCTTCGTACATCAGCTGATATCTCAAAGTGCTGTACAGAAATCCAGCCTAAAACCCCAAACAGCAAGCAATGCAGGTGTAGAAGCACGGTGGCTAGGAAAAACTCCCTAGAAAGGCCAAAACCTAGGAAGCCCGTCAGAAAGTCCAGGATCCAGTTGTAGAGGGAGGTGTTTAGTCCCAGGGTCCTTAGCTTAGTGATGAGTTTTGTGGGCACTATGGTGTTGAACGCTGCACTGTAGTCAATGAACAGCATCTCACATAGGTGTTCCTTTTGTCAAGGTGGGAAAGGGCAGTGTGGAGTGCGATTGAGAAGCCGAATATAACTCTAGGAAGAAACCTAGAGAGGAACCAGGCTATGTGGGGTGGCCAGTCCTCTTCTGGCTGTGCCGGGTGGAGATTATAACAGAACATGGCCAAGATGTTCAAATGTTCATAAATGACCAGCATGGTCGAATAATAGTAAGGCAGAACAGTTGAAACTGGAGCAGCAGCATGGCCAGGTGGACGGGGGACAGCAAGGAGTCATCATGTCAGGTAGTCCTGGGGCATGGTCCTAGGGCTCAGGTCAGTTGAAACTGGAGCAGCATGGCCAGGTGGACTGGGGACAGCAAGGAGTCATCATGTCAGGTAGTCCCGGGGCATGGTCCTGTTAGCGCCTAACGGTCGGATGCGGAGCATTTGCCATACCAGGTGGTGATGCAACCGGCTAGGATGCTCTCGATGGTGCAATTGTTGAACTTTAAAAAAAAATATATATTTTTAATTTTACCCCCTTTTCTCCCAGGGGTTGACATTTCAGACTTTTATTTAGTAAATAGTTACTATCTTGTCTCATCACTACAACTCCCATACGGGCTGGGGAGAGACAAAGGTCAAAAGCCATGCATTCTCCAGAAACACAACCCAACCAAACCACACTGCTTCTTAACAAGGCGCACATCCAACCCGCACCAATGTGTCAGAGGAAACACTGCGCACCTGGTTAGTGTGCACTCGGCCCAGCCTGCCACAGGAGTTGCTAGTGCGCGATGAGACAAGGATATCCCTACCGGCCAAACCCTCCTTAACCCGAACGACGCTAGGCCAATCGCCCCACGGACCTCCCGGTCGTGGCCGGCTGCGACAGAGCCTGGACTCGAACCCAGTCTCTGGTGGCACAGCTAGCACTCCTAACACTGCAATGCAGTGCCTTAGACCACTGCGCCACCTGGGAGGCTGTTGAGCTTTTTGATGATCTGGGGCCCCATGCCAAACCTTTTCAGTCTCCTGAGGGGGCACTCTTCACGACTGTCTTGGTGTATTTGGACCATGATAGCTTGTTGCTAATGTGGACAACAAGGAACTTGAAACTCTCAACCCGCTCCACTACAGACCTGGCGATTTGAATGGGCATGTCCGGCCCTCCTTTTTCTGTAGTCCACGATCATCTCCTTGGTCTTGCTCACGTTGAGGGAGAAGTTGTTGTCCTGGTACCACACTCCTAGATCTCTGACATTCTCCCTATAGGACGTCTCTTCGTGGTCGGTGATCAGGCCTACCACTGTTGTGTCATCAGCAAACTTAATGATGGTGTTGGAGTCGTGTTTGGCCACACAGTCGTGGGTGAACAGGGAGTACAGTAGGGGACTAAGAACACACCCCTGAGGAGCCCCCGTGTTGAGGATCAGTGTGGCAGATGTGTTGTTTCCTACTCTTACCACTTGGGGGCAGCCCATCAGAAAGTCCAGGATCCAGTTGTAGAGGGAGGTGTTTAGTCCCAGGGTCCTTAGCTTAGTGATGAGTTTTGTGGGCACTATGGTGTTGAACGCTGCACTGTAGTCAATGAACAGCATCTCACATAGGTGTTCCTTTTGTCAAGGTGGGAAAGGGCAGTGTGGAGTGCGATTGAGATTGCGTCATCTGTGGATCTGTTGGAGTGGAATGCGAAGTGGAGTTGATCTAGGGTTTCCGGGATGATGGTGTTGATGTGAGCCATGACCAGCCTTTCAAAGCACTTCATGGCTACCGACGTCAGTGCTACGGGATGGTAGTCATTGAGGCAGGTTACCTTTGCTTTCTTGGGCACAGGGACTATGGTGGTCTGCTTGAAACATGTAGGTGTTACAGACTCGGTCAGGGAGAGGTTGAAAATGCCATTGAAGACACTTACCAGTTGGTCAGCGCATGCTCTCAAAACATGTCCTGGTAATGCATCTGGCCATGCGGACCTGTGAATGTTGACCTGTTTAAAGGTCTCGCTCACATCGGCTATGGAGAGCATGATCACACAGTTTTCCGGAACAGCTGGTGCTCTCATGCATGCTTCAGTGTTACTTGCCCCGAAGCGAGCATAAGCCATTTAGCACGTCTGGTAGGCTCACGTCACTGGGCAGCTCGTGGCTGTGTTTCCCTTTGTAGTAATAGTTTGCAAGCCATGCCACATCCGACAAGTGTCAGAGAGGTGTAGTATGATTCAATCTTAGTCCTGTATTGACACTGCCTGTTTGATGGTTCGTCTGAAGGCATAGCAGGATTTCTTATAAGACTATTAGTGTTGACAACAGGCAGTCCTTGGGCAAGTGATTTTTTTGTATGTTCCCAAGTATTCCCACAAATAAAAAATGGACATATGTGATCATGTAGCAATGTAACCAAGGAATGAAATGTATGTTATTTTCAAATACAATCGGTTTTTAGGCTAGGTTGTGGAGAAATTGCCGTGTACAAATTCAATTAAATTCAAATCAAATCAAATTTTATTTGTCACATACACATGGTTAGCAGATGTTAATGCGAGTGTAGCGAAATGCTTGTGCTTCTAGTTCCGACAATGCAGTAATAAACAACAAGTAATCTAACTAACAATTCCAAAACTACTGTCTTATACACAGTGTAAGGGGATAAAGAATATGTACATAAAGATATATGAATGAGTGATGGTACAGAGCAGCATAGGCAAGATACAGTAGATGGTATCGAGTACAGTATATACATATGAGATGAGTATGTAAACAAAGTGGCATAGTTAATGTGGCTAGTGATACATGTATTACATAAGGATGCAGTAGATGATATAGGGTACAGTATATACGTATGCATATGAGATGAATAATGTAGGGTATGTAACATTATATTAGGTAGCATTGTTTAAAGTGGCTAGTGATATATTTGACATAATTTCCCATCAATTCCCATTATTAAAGTGGCTGGAGTTGAGTCAGTGTCAGTGTGTTGGCAGCAGCCACTCAATGTTAGTGGATGGCTGTTTAACAGTCCGATGGCCTTGAGATAGAAGCTGTTTTTCAGTCTTTCGGTCCCAGCTTTGATGCACCTGTACTGACCTCGCCTTCTGGATGATAGCGGGGTGAACAGGCAGTGGCTAGGGTGGTTGTTGTCCTTGATGATCTTTATGGCCTTCCTGTAACATCGGGTGGTGTAGGTGTCCTGGAGGGCAGGTAGTTTGCCCCCGGTGATGCGTTGTGCAGACCTCACTACCCTCTGGAGAGCCTTACGGTTGTGGGCGGAGCAGTTGCCGTACCAGGCGGTGATACAGCCCGCCAGGATGCTCTCGATTGTGCATCCTTGATGCTGTCTGTGTGAGTGGGACCAATTCAGTTTGTCTGTGATGTGTATGCCGAGGAACTTAAAACTTACTACCCTCTCCACTACTGTTCCATCAAAAAACTGCATAGTTTCCTAGGAACGCGAAGCGAAGCGGCCATTTCTGTTAGAATTGGGTGCCGCCTACCCGGTGAATGTAGTTGTCAACCCCTGGTGTAATGTTAACACACTATTATAAAGCAAAGTGCACATGTGAACTTGCTATTCCACATGTGAAAGTTTGATTTTCACATGAATGTTTTTTACATCTGAAAATGCAATTGAACATGTGAAAGTTAGATTTTCAAATGTTAAAGTGTTTCACATGTGAAACTGGAAATTAGATTTTCCTGTGATAAAAAAATATGATGTGTTCTCCTCACGTGGAAAGGTGGTGTTAACATGTGAAAATACTGTACGTAAATAACATAATGTAAATATAAAAACTGACCACTTTTCAGCACATGTGAAAATGCTATTTCACCTGTGAAAAGGTTATTTCACATGTGAAAATGTGATTTTGTGTGAAAATGTGATTTTAACATGTGAAAATAAAAATGACACTTTCTTGCAAGGGACATTTTTCCTATCGCATATTGTAACATTTAATTCAAAATAAATATTTTCAGAAATGTTACTGGTTATATATTTCATCAAATCTTTATTTAATAAGCATTTGAAAAGAAAAGAAATACAGGTTAAAAAAAGAAGACATTTGTTACCTTGATCAAGAGGGATTTAGAACAATGTATAAATCAGCTGGGTTTGACAATCTGGACCCTCTATTTCTGAAACTATCCGCCGCCATTGTCGCAACCCCTATTACCAGCCTGTTCAACCTCTCTTTCATATTGTCTGAGATCCCCAAGGATTGGAAAGCTGCCGCAGTCATCCCCCTCTTCAAAGGGGGAGACACCCTGGACCCAAACTGTTACAGACCTATATCCATTCTGCCCTGCCTATCTAAGGTCTTCGAAAGCCAAGTCAACAAACAGGTCACTGACCATCTCGAATCCCACCGTACCTTCTCGGCTGTGCAATCTGTTTTCCGAGCCGGTCACGGGTGCACCTCAGCCACACTCAAGGTACTAAACGATATCATAACCGCCATCGATAAAAGACAGTACTGTGCAGCCGTCTTCATCGACCTTGCCAAGGCTTTCAACTGTGTCAATCACCATATTCTTATCGGCAGACTCAGTAGCCTCGGTTTTTCGGATGACTGTCTTGCCTGGTTCACCAATTACTTTGCAGACAGAGTTCAGTGTGTCAAATCGGAGGGCATGCTGTCCGGTCCTCTGACAGTCTCTATGGGGGCGCCACAGGGTTCAATTCTCGGGCCGACTCTTTTCTCTGTATATATCAATGATGTTGCTCTTGCTGCGGGCGATTCCCCTCTACGCAGACGACACCATTCTATATACTTTCGGCCCGTCATTGGACACTGTGCTATCTAACCTCCAAACGAGCTTCAATGCCATACAACACTCCTTCCGTGGCCTCCAACTGCTCTTAAACGCTAGTAAAACCAAATGCATGCTTTTCAACCAATCGCTGCCTGCACCCGCATGCCCGACTAGCATCACCACCCTGGATGTGCCTTGCAAAAGTATTTTCCCCCCTTGAACTGTGCGACCTTTTGCCACATTTCAGGCTTCAAACATAAAGATATAAAACTGTATTTTTTTGTGAAGAATCAACAACAAGTGGGACACAATCATGAAGTGGAACGACATTTATTGGATATTTCAAACTTATTTAACAAATCAAAAACTGAAAAATTGGGTGTGCAAAATTATTCAGCCCCTTTACTTTCAGTGCAGCAAACTCTCTCCAGAATTCAGGTGAGGATCTCTGAATGATCCAATGTTGACCTAAATGACTAATGATGATAAATACAATCCACCTGTGTGTAATCAAGTCTCCGTATAAATGCACCTGCACTGTGATAGTCTCAGAGGTCCGTTAAAAGCGCAGAGAGCATTATGAAGAACAAGGAACACACCAGGCAGGTCCGAGATACTGTAAAGCCGGATTTGGATACAAAAAGATTTCCCAAGCTTTAAACATCCCAAGGAGCACTGTGCAAGCGATAATATTGAAATGGAAGGACTATCAGACCACTGCAAATCTACCAAGACCTGGCCGTCCCTCTAAACTTTCAGCTCATACAAGGAGAAGACTGATCAGAGATGCAGCCAAGAGGCCCATGATCACTCTGGATGAACTGCAGAGATCTACAGCTGAGGTGGGAGACTCTGTCCATAGGACAACAATCAGTCGTATATTGCACAAATCTGGCCTTTATGGAAGAGTGGCAAGAAGAAAGCCATTTCTTAAAGATATCCATAAAAAGTGTCGTTTAAAGTTTACCAAAAGCCACCTGGGAGACACACCATACATGTGGAAGAAGGTGCTCTGGTCAGATGAAACCAAAATTGAACTTTTTGGCAACAACGCAAAACGTTATGTTTGGTGTAAAAGCAACACAGCCCATCACCCTGAACACACCATCCCCACTGTCAAAAATGGTGGTGGCAGCATCATGGTTTGGGCCTGCTTTTCTTCAGCAGGGACAGGGAAGATGGTTAAAATTGATGGGAAGATGGATGGAGCCAAATACAGGACCATTCTGGAAGAAAACCTGATGGAGTCTCCAAAAGACCTGAGACTGGGATGGAGATTTGTCTTCCAACAAGACAATGATCCAAAACATAAAGCAAAATCTACAATGGAATGGTTCAAAAATAAAAATATCCAGGTGTTAGAATGGCCAAGTCAAAGTCCAGACCTGAATCCAATCGAGAATCTGTGGAAAGAACTGAAAACTGCTGTTCACAAATGCTCTCCATCCAACCTCACTGAGCTCGAGCTGTTTTGCAAGGAGGAATGGGAAAACATTTCAGTCTCTCGATGTGCAAAACTGATAGAGACATACCCCAAGCGACTTACAGCTGTAATCGCAGCAAAAGGTGGCGCTACAAAGTATTAACTTAAGGGGGCTGAATCATTTTGCACGCCCAATTTTTCAGTTTTTGATTTGTTAAAAAAGTTTGAAATATCCAATAAATGTCGTTCCACTTCATGATTGTGTCCCACTTGTTGTTGATTCTTCACAAAAAATATACAGTTTTATATCTTTATGTTTGAAGCCTGAAATGTGGCAAAAGGTCGCAAAGTTCAAGGGGGCCGAATACTTTCGCAAGGCACTGTAGGTGTCTGGCTAGACTGCAAACTCTCCTTCCAGACTCATATCAAACATCTCCAATCGAAAATCAAATCAAGAGTCGGCTTTCTATTCCGCAACAAAGCCTCCTTCACTCACGCTGCCACGCTTACCCTAGTAAAACTGACTATCTACATGATCATCTGATCATTTATCACTCCAGTGTTAATCTGCAAAATTGTAAATATTCACCTACCTCCTCATGCCCTTTGCACACATTGTATATAGACTCCCCTTTTTCTACTGTGTTATTGACTTGTTAATTGTTTACTCCATGTGTAACTCTGTGTTGTCTGTTCACACTGCTATGCTTTATCTTGGCCAGGTCGCAGTTGCAAATGAGAACTTGTTCTCAACTAGCCGACCTGGTTAAATAAAGGTGAAATAAATTTTAAAAAATATTAAAAAATGTGTAATTATACTGTGCATACTGTGAGTATACAATTCATAAAAATGATAGACCAAAATATTTCTATATGACATTTACAAGTACATTTCAAGCTGGAAAAGTATGTTGTATTCCCATTACTGTTCAAGGACATTGTCCTCCCTATCCAGGCAAGTCATCTCATGGCCCTCCTCTCCTTCGTCCTCTGTCTCAGGCTGTGAGCGAAAGTTATGCTTAAGTTCTTTATTTCCTTGCCAGATGCAGATGATAGGATAGATGCAGCTGTTTAAGACTGACAGGGCAGTGGCTAAGGGCAATACGTATCTGAACCATTTGTTGTCTATGCCCATTGCGATTTGCGGCATAGATAGACAGAGGACAGGAGCCCAGCATAGGAAATGGGCAATAGTCACAGGTCGAATAACCAATGACTTCACTTGGTTATTTCCCCTGCTGTTAATGCAGCAACGGCTGACACACGTCACACCCAAAGGGAGCAGCAGCCCGAAAATTAAGCGACAGGTCACCACAGCCATCATTCTCTCCTTACCCTCTTTAGAGATCTGGCGTTGTTCAGTATAATCATAGTTGTCAAGGCAGAGGTGTCCATCGGCAGTATACTGAACCTCCCTGGACAGTAAAGAGGGGGCGCTTAGTATGGCCCCAGTGAACCAGGACAGTAGAACCATGCTGCTGGACATGTGATGTTCAAAACATCTGGGGACACACCAGCGCACATTCCAGAAAGTGATCATCACTGAGGCAGAGAACATGTTCATAAACATCACAAAGGACCCCAACTTGCAGACAACCTTCCCAAATGTCCAGGAGAAGTAGTTCCAGGCTGTGATCAAGTAAAGTGGAGTGAAGAGGCAGAAGATGAGGTGGGTGGCAGCCAAGCCAATGATCAACATCCGTCGACTCAGTTTCTTCTTGGACCTGTATTTCCAGACAATCATGAAGATGACGGCAGCGTTGAGCAGTAGACCCAGTAGAAGGTTGGCTGCGTAGACCGACACATACATTATTCTCAAGCCAGTCCTCATCTGATACATCTCATAGATGACTGGGGACTGAGATGGTATCACCACTGAATCATTGTAGTCATCATAGTCAGATGAGTTGATTGGGGGAACCATGATTTCAGTTGTTTTTTACCCTAAGAAAAAAGGAATGCAATGATTCTGTCAGAACAGGTCCTGTATTCAATGACTACATTTACATCAGTGGAGGCTCCTCATAGGAGGAAGAGTAGGACCATCCTCCTCAGTGAATTTCATTTAAAAAAATTTTTAAAATTTAAAAAGTTCAAATTTTTAGATAAAACTATACTAAATATAATCATGTCACCAAATAATGGATTAAAACACACAATTTTGCAAAGGTCTATAGTAGCCTCAACAGCACTCTGTAGGGTAGCACTATGGTGTAGCTGGAGGACAGCTAGCTTCCGTCCTCTGGGTACGTTGACTTCAATACAAAACCTAGGAGGCTCATGGTTCTCACCCCCTTCCATAGACTTACACAGTAATTATGACAACTTCCGGAGGATGTCCTCCAACCTATCAGAGCTCTTGCAGCATGAACTGACATGTTGTCCACCCAATCAAATGATCAGATAATTCCTCTAGTACTGAAAGAATTGGGTACAGCTAGCTAGCACTGCATAAAATGTGCTGAGTAGTTGATTCAAAGAGAGAGAAAGACAATAGTTGAACAGTTTTTTTCACTTACTATGTTAGGCAGCTGGCTATGACTACACAACACAACATTGGAACTCTTCCAAGTCAAGGTAAGCTTTTGATTTGACTAATTTATTGCCACCGGGCCTATTGATGTAACTGCCTACTGACTGTACACTGTAATGTTAATGCATGATTGTAGCGGGTTTACTAACGCATTAGTTCTATTAGCTATGCTCACTCTGACGCTAAATTAGCTAATATGGTGACAACGATGTAGGCTGTGTGTAGCGGTTTTGTTATGCAGGTGAGTGAGGACCCAAAAGCGGTTTAACAGAAACAGAGTCTTTTAATGTCCAAACACAGGGAAGACATAGATCCTCTTCAGATGTATTGATTGACAAAATAGACAACCCGCAGAGAGGGCGACAAATAAATCATAAAGTCCTCTCATCTTTACAGGAGAGTCCCCTTCTAGCAGCAGAGGAGAATAGCAGGGTTAGCGGCAACAGACTGCTGGTCTCTCCGGGTAGGCGCGGGTTGTAGAGGACAGAGGTACCTGATCACACGTAGCATCTGATGAAGAGGCAGATTACGACAGGACGGGACAAGGGTGAAGCAAACGAGAATCTGACAAAGACAGAAGCAGAAACAAAGAGAGAAATAGAGACCTAATCAGAGGGAAAAAAGGGAACAGGTGGGGGAGGGTAAACGAGGTAGTTAGAGGAGATGAGGAACAGCTGGGGGAAGGAAAGGAAGAGAAGGTAACCTAATACGACCAGCAGGAGGAAACGAAGTGAAGAGAAAGAACAGGAACAAGACATAACATGACAATACATGACAGTACCCCCCCACTCACCGAGCGCCTCCTGGCGCACTCGAGGAGGAAACCTGGCGGCAACGGAGGAAATCATCGATCAGCGAACGGTCCAGCACGTCCCGAGATGGAACCCAACTCCTTTCCTCAGGACCGTACCCCTCCCAATCCACTAGGTACTGATGACCACGGCCCGAGGACGCATGTCCAAAATCTTACGGACCCTGTAGATAGGTGCGCCCTCGACAAGGATGGGGGGAGGGGAGGGAAGACGAACGGGGGCGCGAAGAAAGGGCTTAACACAGGAGACATGGAAGACCGGGTGGACGCAACGAAGATGTCGCGGAAGAAGAAGTCGCACTGCGACAGGATTAATGACCTGAGAAATACGGAACGGACCAATGAACCGCGGGTTCAACTTGCGAGAAGCTGTCTTAAGGGGAAGGTTTTGAGTGGAGAGCCATACTCTCTGACCGCGACAATATCTAGGACTCTTAGTCCTACGCTTATTAGCGGCTCTCACAGTCAGCGCCCTATAACGGCAAAGTGCAGACCTGACCCTCTTCCAGGTGCGCTCACAACGTTGGACAAAAGCCTGAGCGGAGGGGACATTGGACTCGGCGAGCTGGGACGAGAACAGAGGAGGCTGGTACCCGAGGCTACTCTGAAAAGGAGATAGCCCGGTCGCAGACGAAGGAAGCGAGTTGTGAGCGTATTCTGCCCAGGGGAGCTGTTCTGCCCAAGACGCAGGGTTATGAAAAGAAAGACTGCGTAAGATGCGACCAATAGTCTGATTGGCCCGTTCTGCTTGACCGTTAGACTGGGGGTGAAAACCGGAAGAGAGACTGACGGAAGCCCCAATCAAACGGCAAAACTCCCTCCAAAATTGAGACGTGAATTGCGGACCCCTGTTCGAAACGGCGTCTGGCGGAAGGCCATGAATTCTGAAAACATTCTCAATGATGATTTGTGCCGTCTCTTTAGCAGAAGGAAGCTTAGCGAGGGGAATAAAATTAGCCGCCTTAGAGAACCTATCGATAACCGTTAGAATAACAGTCTTCCCCGCTGACGAAGGCAGTCCGGTAATAAAGTCTAAGGCGATGTGAGACCATGGTCGAGAGGGAATGGAAAGCGGTCTGAGACGGCCGGCAGGAGGGGAGTTACCGGACTTAGTCTGCGCGCAGTCCGAACAAGCAGCCACGAAACGACGCGTGTCACGCTCCTGAGTGGGCCACCAAAAACGCTGGCGAATAGAAGTAAGCGTACCCCGAACGACGGGGTGGCCGGCTAACTTGGCAGAGTGAGCCCACTGAAGAACGGCCAGATGAGTAAGAACGGGAACGAAAAGAAGGTTCCTAGGACAAGCGCGCGGCGACGGAGTGTGAGTGAGTGCTTGCTTTACCTGCTTCTCAATTCCCCAGACAGTCAACCCGACAACACGCCCCTCAGGGAGAATCCCCTCGGGGTCGGTGGAGGCTACTGAAGAACTGAAGAGACGGGATAAAGCATCAGGCTTGGTGTTCTTAGAGCCCGGACGATAAGAAATTATGAACTCGAAACGAGCGAAAAACAGCGCCCAACGAGCCTGACGCGCATTAAGTCATTTGGCAGAACGGATGTACTCAAGGTTCCCATGGTCAGTCCAAACGACAAAAGGAACGGTCGCCCCCTCCAACCACTGTCGCCATTCGCCTAGGGCTAATTGGATGGCGAGCAGTTCGCAGTTTCCCACATCATAGTTACGTTCCGACGGCGACAGGCGATGAGAAAAATACGCGCAAGGGTGGACCTTGTCGTCAGAACGGGAGCGCTGGGAAAGAATGGCTCCCACACCCACCTCTGACGCGTCAACCTCGACAATGAACTGTCTAGAGACGTCAGGTGTAACAAGGATAGGTGCGGATGTAAAACGCTTCTTGAGGAGATCAAAAGCTCCCTGGGCAGAAACGGACCACTTAAAGCACGTCTTGACAGAAGTAAGGGCTGTGAGAGGAGCTGCCACCTGACCGAAATTACGGATGAAACGACCATAGAATTTCGCGAAGCCGAGAAAGCGCTGCAGCTCGACGCGTGACTTAGGGACGGGCCAATCGATGACAGCTTGGACCTTAGCGGGATCCATCTTAATGCCTTCAGCGGAAATAACAGAACCAAGAAATGTGACGGAGGAGGCATGAAAAGAGCACTTCTCAGCCTTCACATAAAGACAATTCTCTAAAAGGCGCTGGAGGACACGTCGAACGTGCTGAACATGAATCTGGAGTGACAGTGAAAAAATCAGGATATCCTCAAGGTAAACGAAAACAAAGATGTTCAGCATGTCTCTCAGTACATCATTCACTAATGCCTGAAAGACAGCTGGAGCGTTAGCGAGGCCGAACGGCAGAACCCGGTATTCAAAGTGCCCTAACGGAGTGTTAAACGCCGTTTTCCACTCGTCCCCCTCCCTGATGCGCACGAGATGGTAAGCGTTACGAAGGTCCAACTTAGTGAAAAAACCTGGCTCCCTGCAGGATCTCGAAGGCTGAAGACATAAGGGGAAGCGGATAACGATTCTTAACCGTTATGTCATTCAGCCCTCGATAATCTACGCAGGGGCGCAGCTTCCCGTCCTTTTTCTTAACAAAAAAAAACCCCGCTCCGGCGGGAGAGGAGGAGGGAACTATGGTACCGGCGTCGAGAGCTACAGGCAAATAATCTTCGAGAGCCTTACGTTCGGGAGCCGACAGAGAGTATAGTCTACCCCGGGGGGGGGGGGAGTGGTTCCCGGAAGGAGATCAATACTACAATCATACGACCGATGCGGAGGAAGGGAGGTGGCCCTGGACCGACTGACCACCGTGCGCAGATCGTGATATTCCTCCGGCACCCCCGTCAAATCACCAGGCTCCTCCTGTGAAGAAGAGACAGAGGAAACAGGAGGGATAGTAGGCATTAAACACTTCACATGACAAGAAACGTTCCAGGAGAGGATAGAATTACTAGACCAATTAATAGAAGGATTATGACACACTAGCCAGGGATGGCCCAAAACAACAGGTGTAAAAGGTGAACGAAAAATTTAAAAAGAAATGGTTTCGCTATGATTACCAGAGACAGTGAGGGTTAAAGGTAGCGTTTCACGCTGAATCCTGGGGAGAGGACTACCATCCAAGGCGAACAAGGCCGTGGGCTCCCCTAACCATCTGAGAGGAATGTCATGTTCCCGAGCCCAGGCTTCGTCCATAAAACAGCCCTCCGCCCCAGAGTCTATCAAGGCACTGCAGTAAGCTGCCGAACCGGTCCAGCGTAGATGGACCGACAAGGTAGTACAGGATCTTGAAGGAGAGACCTGAGTAGTAGCGCTCACCAGTAGCCCTCCGCTTACTGATGAGCTCTGGCTTTTACTGGACATGAAGTGACAAAATGACCAGCGGAACCGCAATAGAGACAGAGGCGGTTGGTGATTCTCCGTTCCCTCTCCTTAGTCGAGATGCGAATACCCCCCAGCTGCATAGGCTCAGCACCCGAGCCAGTGGAGGAAGATGGTAGTGATGCGGAGAGGGGGGCAACGGATAACGCGAGCTCCCTTCCACGAGCTCGGTGACGAAGATCAACCCGTCGTTCTATGCGAATAGCGAGTTCAATCAAGGAATCCACGCTGGAAGGGACCTCCCGGGAGAGAATCTCATCCTTTACCTCCGCGCGGAGACCCTCCAGAAAACGAGCGAGCAAAGCCGGCTCGTTCCAGTCACTGGAGGCAGCAAGAGTGCGAAACTCTATAGAGTAATCTGTTATGGATCGATTACCTTGACATAGGGAAGACAGGGCCCTTGAAGCTTCTTCCCCAAAAACAGAACGATCAAAAACCCGTATCATCTCCTCCTTAAAGTTCTGATACTGGTTAGTACACTCAGCCCTCGCCTCCCAGATTGCCGTGCCCCACTCACGAGCCCGTCCAGTAAGGAGAGATATGACGTAGGCGATACGAGCTGTGCCCCTGGAGTAAGTGTTGGGCTGGAGAGAAAACACAATATCACACTGGGTGAGGAACGAGCGGCATTCAGTGGGCTCCCCAGAGTAACACGGCGGGTTATTAATTCTGGGCTCCGGAGACTCGGAAGCCCTGGAAGTGGCCGGTGGATCGAGGCGGAGATGGTGAATCTGTTTCGAGAGGTCGGAGACTTGGGTGGCCAGGGTCTCAACGGCATGTCGAGCAGCAGACAATTCCTGCTCGTGTCTGCCTAGCATCGCTCCCTGGATCTCGACGGCTGAGTGGAGAGGATCCGAAGTCGCTGGGTCCATTCTTGGTCAGATTCTTCTGTTATGCAGGTGAGTGAGGACCCAAAAGCGGTTTAACAGAAACAGACTCTTTTAATGTCCAAACACAGGGAAGACATAGATCCTCTTCAGATGTATCGATTGACAAAATAGACAACCCGCAGAGAGGGCGACAAATAAATCATAAAGTCCTCTGATCTTTACAGGAGAGTCCCCTTCTAGCAGCAGAGGAGAATAGCAGGGTTAGCGGCAACAGACTGCTGGTCTCTCCGGGTAGGCGCGGGTTGTAGAGGACAGAGGTACCTGATCACACGTAGCATCTGATGAAGAGGCAGATTACGACAGGACGGGACAAGGGTGAAGCAAACGAGAATCTGACAAAGACAGAAGCAGAAACAGAGAGAGAAATAGAGACCTAATCAGAGGGAAAAAGGGAACAGGTGGGAGAGGGTAAACGAGGTAGTTAGAGGAGATGAGGAACAGCTGGGGGAAGGAAAGGAAGAGAAGGTAACCTAATACGACCAGCAGGAGGAAACGAAGTGAAGAGAAAGAACAGGAACAAGACATAACATGACAATACATGACAGGTTTGGCTTGGAAAGGTTTTTTCACCTGGCCACATACAGCTGATGTGTTATACATTGAAGTCCACAAGCAAATTGTGAGTACTTATAATGATGCTCTATAACCCGCTACCATATTACGTAAGATTGAATTGTTTGAACAACAGCTGATTTGTCTGTTTATGTGTGTGTGTGTGACAAGAACTGAGCAAAATGGTGTGACTTGCATGTTGAAAAGCGGTGTACTGTTTGCTACATTTTCCTTGCCTGTCTGTGTGTGTGACAATATTGAGCACATGGTGTGACTTGCTGCATGTTACAAAGTTGTGGTTAATCAGGTATAGGGAGGGGTGGTCATCACGAGGTTTAACTGAGATGGAAAAATACTGAACAACACAATAGCAGGAACTGAGCAACTGTTATAACTAGGGAGTGATACCAGAACAGTAAGAATCTATACATCGACAGAGGGTGGAGTCCAAGAAGCGCCAAGAGGCTGGGACTAGCCTGAGCGACCTGTGATAGGCTGAGCAAGTCTAAACCACGCTCAGCCTCTACTATGATAAGCCAACAGACGGGTTGGAACTACAGTGATGAGAACAAGTATTTGATACACTGACGATTTTGCAGGTTTTCCTACTTACAAAGCATGTAGAGGTCTGTAATTTTTATCACTTTGTAAGTAGGAAAACCTGCAAAATCTGCAGTGTATCAAATACTTGTTCTCCCCACCGTATGTCTACCACAGTATAAGAACAGCTGTTTACTTACATCCTGTCAGTTCTCTGTTCTACCCTGCGTGGTGTTATAGTGAACCCGTATATATGAAATATTGCATTTGCCATTTATTGCTTGAATTTAATTAAAGATAATTAACGACAGATTCTGACTTTTATTCTTCCTGATACCGGATTCGAAAGACGCAGCCTCTAACAGAAGGGAAAGGAGAGAGGAGGAGAGCGCATAGATGCGAGAATGAATACAAAGTGCTGTGTTAACGCAGGATCAGGGGTGTATTCATTCCGCCTATTCTGTTGAAAAACATTTCTTAAATAAAAGCAAACGGAAACAAAACGGGGATAAACATGAATTTGTCCAATAGAAACTCTTTTGCAGCTGTTGGACTATTGATTACATCCTATATCAGCTAGATGCACCTACATTGTAAACTTTCATTCATATTCTAGGTTGTAGCAATCTCATGGTGGATATAGGGAAAATTCGATTATCATGTAGTAGACTAAACCTATTGCTGTTACATTGAACTGGGTGAATGGAATATGAATGACAGTCATCCAATATGCTGTAATAGAAATAATGCCATGCTCATGAAAAAAAGATCATCCTCCCTCGTCTTAAACGGCACTAATTGCCGTTGTAAAAGTTTTAAAAAGTACATTTAAAAATGTAAACGTACATAAATGCTCCTTCATTCCAGTTGATCAGTAAATAATGTTTATGTTGCTAGATCTAAAATAAAAACTTCCATCATTCCCTGTAGGTATACTACAAATTGTCCATGTTATACTTGACCACTACTGGATATATTCAAGGCAACACAAAAATCAACACAAAGAACAACACGCTAAGTTTTAGTGAATGGTATGCTAATTGTAAAGCCAATCCATCAAACAAGTTGTTTGTAGCCTGAGAGTGGCAATAGCAATGGTCCTAAAGTCTGGAAGTTAACAGCTTCCAGTTCAGAAGTGTTGCTGATACCGTATGGTCTAAGAAAAGAGTTCAAAGGAACACAAGACAAACATGCTGTTGGTGTAAAGATTTCCACCGAAGTTATTAACCTTACCGTAGGGAACAGAATATTCTGTAGAGAAAAAGTGCAGCTTCCCAAACAGTATTCAAGCGATGTTAATCACTGATCTCCCCCCCCCCTTCAAAAAAAACTCTACAATAATTTCTTTAGGAAATGAACATCCTGTATTCCATGACAGCCCAGCCCCAGTAATGCAGAACAGATTACATCAGTAAGTCATTTCACTAAAAGAGTCCCTTTTACGCCCCTTTAATAATTTAAATAGAAATCCCCCCCCCCCTTTAAGATTTAGATGCACTATTGTAAAGTGACTGTTCCACTGGATGTCATAAGGTGAATGCACCAATTTGTAAGTAGCTCTGGATAAGAGCGTCTGCTAAATGACTTAAATGTAAATGTAAATGTAATATTGAAGCCTGTTATATTAAATGAAGTGCCTTTTAATATAGACCACATGGATAATTCAATAAATCAAATGTTTTATATGAATAAAGACATGGTAAAGTGCTCAAATTCAGCATTTTGACATGTCCCTCCGTGCTTCTAGGAAGATTTTTTCCCTACTCAATGAACATTTCTCCAAGTTTTCACCATCATTGTAAAGCCCTAGTTATTTTGTTGTTTTGACAAATTCATTTTTGAAGATTATTCATTTCATGTGATTAATGATTCATTTGTCTGTCCCTCATTTTAAGAACCCTGGTAGATGAACTTCACTCTTTTTTTACTAGAAATACAGATTTAGAAATGTTTTTTTTTTTCAAAAGAAACATTGAACATCTATAGTCAAATCATAGTGTAAAAGCAGGTGAGCTGGTTGTACTTTATTTTACAATTATCTGGTGTTTTTGGGTGGAAAACTGAGCGAGTCGAGGGTAAAACATAACAAAATGTGTGGATATTGCATTCAATTATCATTCCCTGTTGCACACAACACACTTCAATTCCCCATGTCACAAGGGGATGGATGGTCAACCCTGTTATGGTCAACCCTGTTACTTTATTTGGCACTTAGTATTTTGTCCTCGAGTTGGGATAATGGCAGACTGTTTAAAAAAAAAAATCACTAAGTTACACTACCCAAAAGGGACTCGTTTTGTAAAACAAACTTATTACCCATCCGCTCAAACTGGTACACTTATTAGGTACTATAGTCCTTTTGTTTTATTTAACCTCTTGAGATGTGAAAACTTGTACTTTATTACAATGTAAAAAAAAGGTGAAATCATATACATTGGGGCAAAAAAGTATTTAGTCAGCCACCAATTGTGCAAGTTCTCCCACTTAAAACGATGAGAGAGGCCTGTAATGTTCATCATAGGTACACTTCAACTATGACAGACAAAATGAGGGGGGAAAAAAATCCAGAAAGTCACATTGTAGGATTTTTAATGAATTTAGTTGCAAATTATGGTGGAAAATAAGTATTTGGTCACCTACAAACAAGCAATATTTCTGGCTCTCACAGACCTGTAACTTCTTCAAGAGGCTCCTCTGTCCTCCCCTCGTTACCTGTATTAATTGCACCTGTTTGAACTTGTTATCAGTATAAAAGACACCTGTCCACAACCTCAAACAGTCACACTCCAAACTCCACTATGGCCAAGACCAAAGAGCTGTCAAAGGACACCAGAAACAAAATTGTAGACCTGCACCAGGCTGGGAAGACTGAATCTGTAATAGGTAAGCAGCTTGGTTTGAAGAAATCAACTGTGGGAGCAATTATTAGGAAATGAAAGACATACAAGACCACTGATAATCTCCCTCGATCTGGGGCTCCACGCAAGATCTCCGTGCTTCTACACCTGCATTGCTTGCGGTTTGGGGCTGGGTTTATGTACAGCACTTTGAGATATCAGCTGATGTACGAAGGGCTATATAAATACATTTGTTTTGATCTCACCCCGTGGGGTTAAAATGATCACAAGAACGGTGAGCAAAAATCCCGGAACCACACGGGGGGACCTAGTGAATGACCTGCAGAGAGCTGGGACCAAAGTAACAAAGCCTACCATCAGTAACACACTACGCCGCCAGGGACTCAAAATCCTGCAGTGCCAGACGTGTCCCCCTGCTTAAGCCAGTACATGTCCAAGCCCGTCTGAAGTTTGCTAGAGAGCATTTGGATGATCCAGAAGAAGATTGGGATATGGTCAGATGAAACCAAAATATAACTTTTTGGTTAAAACTCAACTCGTCGTGTTTGAAGGACAAAGAATGCTGAGTTGCATCCAAAGAACACCATACCAACTGTGAAGAATGGGGGTGGAAACATCATGCTTTGGGGCTGTTTTTCTCCAAAAGGACCAGGACGACTGATCCGTGTAAAGGAAAGAATGGGGCCATGTATCGTGAGATTTTGAGTGAAAACATCCTTCCATCAGCAAGGGCATTGAATATTAAACGTGGCTGGGTCTTTCAGCATGACAATGATCCCAAACACACCGCCCGGGCAACGAAGGAGTGGCTTCGTAAGAAGCATTTCAAGGTCCTGGAGTGGCCTAGCCAGTCTCCAGATCTCAACCCCATAGAAAATCTTTGGAGGGATTTGAAACTTTGTGTTGCCCAGCAACAGCCCCAAAACATCACTGCTCTAGAGGAGATCTGCATGGAGGAATGGGCAAAAATACCAGCAACAGTGTGTGAAAACCTTGTGAAGACTTACAGAAAACATTTGACCTCTGTCATTGCCAACAAAAGGTACATAACAATGTATTGAGAGAAACTTTTGTTTTTGACCAAATACTTATTTTCCACCATAATTTGCAAATAAATTCATTAAATCCTACAATGTGATTTTCTGGATTTTTCTTCTCATTTTGTCTGTCATAGTTGAAGTGTACCTATGATGAAAATTACAGGCCTCTCATAATTTTAAGTGGGAGAACTTGCACAATTGGTGGCTGACTAAATACTTTTTTCCCCACTGTATATATATATATATATATATATATATATATATATATATACATATACATATATGTATTTTTTAAGATACACTTCTCAAAAGGCACCGAATTGGTGGAACCCAAGTAGTAAAGAACCCAGCAAGCCCTAGTGTGGAGACTGCAGGACTTTTAATGATTAACAACATTTAATGTTGGTCATAGTTTATTTAAAAAAGATAATTATCAACTGTGTACTGCAAGATAGACTTTGAGCACAACATGCAGTGGCTAGTTTAATTTGGTGGGCTGAGCAGCAGACCCCCAAAATAGGGATCTACAGTATTTACATTGTGTGAATGATCTCATCCTAAAACCCTTTATTTAGACAGAGCAGCACTTTGTGCTATGGGAACAAAATGCATGAACTTGCCTCGAGTTGACATGTTTTAACAGACAGGTCTCTAGTGTTCAGCATGTCCCATCAAAAAATAATCGCACTAAGACTGCATTCTTTTGGAGTTCTGGATGGTACATATTCACAATTACCCATTTATCTAATGTTTTCTATGCTAAACATTCCTTTATTATATGCAGTATTTATATTGATATAAAGATAGCTACTGTTCTTCATATTACTGAAGGTCTGCAGATCCTGGGAACATAGTGAAAACAAAGACTTCTTTGATTTGTATTTATTATTTCACCTTTATTTAACCAGGTAAGCTAGTTGAGAACAAGTTCTCATTTGCAACTGCGACCTGGCCAAGATAAAGCGTAGCAATTTGACACATACAGAGTTACACATAAACATAGTCAATAATACAGTAGAACAAAAGAAAACAAAAAGTCTATATACAGTGAGTGCAAATGTGGTAAGTTAAGGAAATAAATCGGCCATGGTGGCGAAGTAATTACAATATAGCAATTAAACACTGGAATGGTAGATCGGCAGAAAATGAATGTGCAGGTAGAGATACTGGGGTGCAAAGGAGCTCCTTTGAATTCCATGCTGTCACAGTTACTAGCCCTTTCAAGCTTAACATCCTTATCATTTATCGCCCTCCAGGTTCCCTCGGAGAGTTCATCAATGAGCTTGATGCCTTGATAAGCTCCTTTCCTGAGGACGGCTCACCTCTCACAGTTCTGGGCAACTTTAACCTCCCCACGTCTACCTTTGACTCTTTCCTCTCTGCCTCCTTCTTTCCACTCCTCTCCTCTTTTGACCTCACCCTCTCACCTTCCCCCCCTACTCACAAGGCAGGCAATACGCTCGACCTCATCTTTACTAGATGCTGTTCTTCCACTAACCTCATTGCAACTCCCCTCCAAGTCTCCGACCACTGCCTTGTATCCTTTTCCCTCTCGCTCTCATCCAACACCTCCCACACTGCCCCTACTCGGATGGTATCGCGCCGTCCCAACCTTCGCTCTCTCTCCCCCGCTACTCTCTCCTCTTCCATCCTATCATCTCTTCCCTCCGCTCAAACCTTCTCCCACCTATATCCTGATTCTGCCTCCTCAACCCTCCTCTCCTCCCTCTCTGCATCCCTTGACTCTCTATGTCCCCTATCCTCCAGGCCGGCTCGGTCCTCCCCTCCCGCTCCGTGGCTCGATGACTCATTGCGAGCTCACAGAACAGGGCTCCGGGCAGCCGAGCGGAAATGGAGGAAAACTCGCCTCCCTGCGGACCTGGCATCCTTTCACTCCCTCCTCTCTACATTTTCCTCCTCTGTCTCTGCTGCTAAAGCCACTTTCTACCACGCTAAATTCCAAGCATCTGCCTCTAACCCTAGGAAGCTCTTTGCCACCTTCTCCTCCCTCCTGAATCCTCCTCCCCCTCCCCCTCCTCCCTCTCTGCAGATGACTTCGTCAACCATTTTGAAAAGAAGGTCGACGACATCCGATCCTCGTTTGCTAAGTCAAACGACACCGCTGGTTCTGCTCACACTGCCCTACCCTGTGCTCTGACCTCTTTCTCCCCTCTCTCTCCAGATGAAATCTCGCGTCTTGTGACGGCCGGCCGCCCAACAACCTGCCCGCTTGACCCTATCCCCTCCTCTCTTCTCCAGACCATTTCCGGAGACCTTCTCCCTTACCTCACCTCGCTCATCAACTCATCCCTGACCGCTGGCTACGTCCCTTCCGTCTTCAAGAGAGCGAGAGTTGCACCCCTTCTGAAAAAACCTACACTCGATCCCTCCGATGTCAACAATTACAGACCAGTATCCCTTCTTTCTTTTCTCTCCAAAACTCTTGAACGTGCCGTCCTTGGCCAGCTCTCCCGCTATCTCTCTCTGAATGACCTTCTTGATCCAAATCAGTCAGGTTTCAAGACTAGTCATTCAACTGAGACTGCTCTCCTCTGTATCACGGAGGCGCTCCGCACTGCTAAAGCTAACTCTCTCTGCTCTCATCCTTCTAGATCTATCGGCTGCCTTCGATACTGTGAACCATCAGATCCTCCTCTCCACCCTCTCCGAGTTGGGCATCTCCGGCGCGGCCCATGCTTGGATTGCGTCCTACCTGACAGGTCGCTCCTACCAGGTGGCGTGGCGAGAATCTGTCTCCTCACCACGCGCTCTCACCACTGGTGTCCCCCAGGGCTCTGTTCTTGGCCCTCTCCTATTCTCGCTATACACCAAGTCACTTGGCTCTGTCATAACCTCACATGGTCTCTCTTATCATTGCTATGCAGACGACACACAATTAATCTTCTCCTTTCCCCCTTCTGATGACCAGGTGGCGAATCGCATCTCTGCATGTCTGGCAGACATATCAGTGTGGATGACGGATCACCATCTCAAGCTGAACCTCGGCAAGACGGAGCTGCTCTTCCTCCCGGGGAAGGACTGCCCGTTCCATGATCTCGCCATCACGGTTGACAACTCCATTGTGTCCTCCTCCCAGAGCGCCAAGAACCTTGGCGTGATCCTGGACAACACCCTGTCGTTCTCAACCAACATCAAGGCGGTGGCCCGTTCCTGTAGGTTCATGCTCTACAACATCCGCAGAGTACGACCCTGCCTCACACAGGAAGCGGCGCAGGTCCTAATCCAGGCACTTGTCATCTCCCGTCTGGATTACTGCAACTCGCTGTTGGCTGGGCTCCCTGCCTGTGCCATTAAACCCCTTCAACTCATCCAGAACGCCGCAGCCCGTCTGGTGTTCAACCTTCCCAAGTTCTCTCACGTCACCCCGCTCCTCCGTTCTCTCCACTGGCTTCCAGTTGAAGCTCGCATCCGCTACAAGACCATGGTGCTTGCCTACGGAGCTGTGAGGGGAACGGCACCTCAGTACCTCCAGGCTCTGATCAGGCCCTACACCCAAACAAGGGCACTGCGTTCATCCACCTCTGGCCTGCTCGCCTCCCTAGCACTGAGGAAGTACAGCTCCCGCTCAGCCCAGTCAAAACTGTTCGCTGCCCTGGCCCCCCCAATGGTGGAACAAACTCCCTCACGACGCCAGGACAGCGGAGTCAATCACCACCTTCCGGAGACACCTGAAACCCCACCTCTTTAAGGAATACCTAGGATAGGATAGGTAATCCCTCTCACCCCCCCCCCTTAAGTTTTAGATGCACTATTGTTAAGTGACTGTCCCACTGGATGTCATAAGGTGAATGCACCAATTTGTAAGTCGCTCTGGATAAGAGCGTCTGCTAAATGACTTAAATGTAAATGTAAATGAGCTAAATAAATAAATACCAGTATGGGGATGAGGTAGGTAGATAGATGGACTGTTTACAGATAGGCTAAGTACAGGTGCAGTGATCTGTAATCTGCTCTGACAGCTGGTGCTTAAAGGTAGTGAGGGAGATGTGAGTCTCCAGCTTCAGAGATTTTTGCAATTCGTTCCAGTCATGGGCAGCAGAGAACTGGAAGGAAAGACAACCAAAGGAAGAATTGGCTTTGGGGGTGACCAGTGAGGTGTACCTGCTGGAGCGCGTGCTACGAGTGGGTGCTGCTATGGTGACCAGTGAACTGAGATAAGGCGGGACTTTACCTAGCAGACTTGTAGATAACATGTAGCCAGTGGGTTTGGCGACGAGTATAAGATGTTGATAAGATAAGATGTTGCCATCTGCCAATACTTGAATGAGATTTCAAGCATTGTGTGACCTGCAGATTCAAGAAGGTGGGCAGATGTCCGGCTCCCCAATAACCTCCCTAGCAACATCAGGGCACAGCTCACACAGGTTTGAGATGCAGGTTCAGGTGGGCGGAGGGAGGAGAGCAGGCCCAGCGGTGGCAGCTCCCCAACTGAGGCCCGGCCGTGCCCCAGCAGAGGAGAGCATGCACGGTGGAGATTCCCCAACTGAGGCTGTCAAGTCCCCAGAGGAAAGTAGCCTGTGTGGTCTCTGTTGGCCACCATACTGTAGTGGTGTCAGCAAAGTCACAAATCCAATGAGACAAATGACCATGAGAGAGAGCGACCTGGCTCTAGTAGATCAAGTGGATGGGAAAATGTCCAGCACCGTAGTGACCTCCCTAGCAACCTAGCAGGGCACAGGTCACACAGGTCAGGGAGAGTTTTGATAGGCAGTTATGGTAGACTCTTAGGCTCCAATCATAGGGGATGAGGAGTGGAGTGTGCAGCTCAGGGTTGCAGCTCAGTGTTAATTAAGTCACCGGAAGGGAATTTGTAACACTGTTATTAGGGAAACAGTTTCACGTCATAACTGGGATATTACAGGAATAGAGTTGACCAAGCGTACCATGTGTGTGTGTGGCTGCCCATATGTCAAAGCTGTATCTGGAATTGATTTAATACCAGCCTAAGAATGCTACCCAACTGGAATATTAGTCAAATATATTTTTTTTAATTCACATCCTTTTCCATCTATTAGTTTGTTAACAGATATTTCATGGTTGGGGGAACAGTCTCTATAGCACAGGTAAATCATTGACCTAAATCTGGGACAGCATCTGTGTGTTACACCCACAATAATATCTGATCTATATGTGTATATGACCAATACAATTTGATTTGGAGTCTGTAAACAGGGGTACAAAGTGAGGATGGCTGAGGGGGTGTCCGGAGAAAGGTCCCCCGTTAAATTGGAGAATTTTTCCAAACTGAAAACAGCCTTTTCCTGCAATCCAAAGCCACAATCTTTATGCTTAATTATTTGTAAAAAAAAAACATGTTTATTTTTCTGCATGTCTAAGCATACTTGAGCTGTTTTTAATCCTCCTGACTGGTGGTTCTTTTAAAGAAACAATGCTTTTCTGCATCTCTGCTAAAATCGGTGTAACATATTTAAAGGAGTGTGTCATATTCAGTACACTTAGTTTATGCTTGCTTTTCTAAAGTCTACCAACCTTGCCAGCAGGAATGCCAGCTAAGATAAGACAAGCTAGCTACTCTAAAGTGACTGAGCCTGAAATGGCTTCTTGGTAGCTAGTTATGAGGTTGGGTACCTATCTGGGATAGCTAAAGCCAACTTCATAAAATTGCTAAGCAGCTAGTAGTATTACAGAAAAGAACACGACAAATCAGAGGGTACGTGCACCTTATGTGCATGACATTAACTATTTCACTGCAGCAGTGCCCATTGCATGTCACAGCCTATCTGACCCACTTCAGCAAAGTCACTTTTAACTTTAGAGAACATGGAGACCTGCTCGTGTGTTACACACACACACACCTCTTGGAGGGAATGCAACACCCTGCTACACTCAACTCCCCGTGGAGTGAAAGAGGTATGTGATTGTAGGTGCGGGTAAGGTATGACAGAGGCAGAGAAGTTTACCATTAACAGGGAATTATTTCCTTCACACAGTAATGTGGGGGGAAAGGAGCTGGACAGAATGAAAGCAAAGAAAGTAAAAGTTAAAGAACCCCCTCTCCTATCTTAACTACTTACCCGTTCTTTGCGCGCTAACCAAAATCCAGGGGATGGTCCACCCAGGTCTTACAGTGTGCATAGACTGAGTACATAATACGGTATATGTCTGCCCACAGGTCTCTTGCGTAAGCACTCCCAAGGTCCCTTCCTCTTCCCCCCCTGGGAAAAAAAACAGAATTACTAACGTAATGCGAACCATTTCAATAATCAAAAACAGTCCTTTTGAAATACACATACATCTGCAAGACCGTCTACTAAATACTTTACAACAATTATACAGACCAACAACAAAACACAGGACATACCAAGAAGCTCTCTTGCATAACAAAGGAACACTGTATTTTAAAGCTGCAGAAGGAGTCGGAAATTTCAGACAGCTGTATCCCCTGACAAGAGGGCAGGGTCAGAGCTCCAATTGTCAGAGCTCCAATTGTCAGAGCTCCAATTGTCAGAGCCAATTGTTGATGGGAGCTGCTTTGGACTTCAGGAAGCCATTTCCTGAAATACACACATAAATACATACAAACCCACAACAACACAGAAACTGGGGAGCGTAACCTCATGTACCCTGCAGATTAGATTTCCCAATGAAGGTCTAGCTATAAATAATTAACCAGTACACACAGACACACAACAATTGCTTGGTTTCAGGCCTTCTCACCATGGGAAAACTTGAGGGGGATTCAGGCTCGACTTCCTGGACGTCTTGAACGGCCTGTTCTTTAGGAGGCTGTCTGGGAAACATGCCATACAGTAAGAGGGCTTGCCATATTTCATATCAATGTTCATAGTGTTTCCTCAGCCAAACATGTTCTCACATGGTTCTGTTTTGGGTCTTGGAATCCTGGAGGGTTGGTGCAGTGTTGTTACACGTGGTGTAGTTCGGGTGTAATCCAGAGACTCCCTTTCTAAATCAGTCTCAAGTGAAGAAACATGTGTGATATCTATTAGGTCCTGTAGCCTACCTACCACTACAGGAATGACTGTGTTAGATTACAACGCATGTATACCCATTTACAGAAATGTTAATGAACTTAAATTGAAGCGTGGTTCATTCTGCGTTGTGTAATTTAATGAGGACACTGCCACAACTGGAGGTCTGCTTGTTGGATTTTTATAGAGACAAGGCACGATATGTTAGCGCATGGCGCGGTCACAGCTCTCAGGCACTTCGCTAGCTGAAGGTCAGGCAAGAGAGAACCAAAAATAAATAACAGGTGCTGCGTGCACACATTCAGTGCACAACAGCACACAATACAAGTAAAAGGATATACAACATAATTCGGAAAAAATAAAAGACATACCTGCGCATGAAGAGACAACACACAATATGTTAGCCCTTGGCGCAGTCACAGCTCTCAGGCACCTGCGCGAGCACATGGAAACTCACTCAAACACTGTCCCAAGTACCCACAAGTTGCAATAGGTACCCTAGTTAGCGAGCTCCTTCAAATTTGTTAACATAAATATTTATATTGTCCACATTGTAACAAAACTTATGGTTGCATAACAGCACATTGTGTAACATTACCACTGTTTTATATTTAAAAATTGCAGAGCCAAGGACAACATACCTTGCTAGTTGAAGGTCAGGCAAGAGAGAACAATAGGGGGGGTACAGAAATACAGATAACCCACGATGGACCAAACCTAAATATAACATGTTTTACAATCAAGTGTATTTACAATATACAGTCGTGGCCAAAAGTTTTGAGAATGACACAAATATAAATTTTCACAAAGTCTGCTGCCTCAGTTTGTATGATGGCAATTTGCATATATTCCAGAATGTTATGAAGAGTGATCAGATGAATTGCAATTAATTGCAAAGTCCCTCTTTGCCATGAACTGAATCCCCCAAAAAACATTTCCACTGCATTTCAGCCCTGCCACAAAAGGACCAGCTGACATCATATCAGTGATTCTCTCGTTAACACAGATGTGAGTGTTGACGAGGACAAGGCTGGAGATCACTCTGTCATGCTGATTGAGTTCAAATAAAAGACTGGAAGCTTCAAAAGGAGGGTGGTGCTTGGAATCATTGTTCTTCCTCTGTCGACCATGGTTACCTGCAAGGAAACACGTGCCGCCATCATTGCCTTGCACAAAAAGGGCTTCACAGGCAAGGATATTGCTGCCAGTAAGATTGTACCTAAATCAACCATTTATCATATCATCAAGAACTTCAAGGAGAGCGGTTCAATTGTTGTGAAGAAGGCTTCAGTGCCCCCAAGAAAGTCCAGCAAGCACCAGGACCATCTCCTAAAGTTGATTCAGCTACGGGACCGGGGCACCACCAGTACAGAGCTTGCTCAGGAATGGCAGCAGTGAGACAAAGACTTTTGAAGGATGGCCTGGTGTCAAGAAGGGCAGCAAAGAAGCCACTTCTCTCCGGGAAAAATATCAGGGACAGACTTGATATTCTGCAAAAGATACAGGGATTGGACTGCTGAGAACTGGGGTAAAGTCATTTTCTCTGATGAATCCGATTGTTTGGGGCATCCATAAAAAAGCTTGTCCAGAGAAGACAAGGTGAGCGCAACCATCAGTCCTGTGTCATGCCAACAGTAAAGCATCCTGAGACCATTCATGTGTGGGGTTGCTTCTCAGTCAAGGGGTGGGCTCACTCAAAATGGTACCAACACATCCTCTGAGAGCAACTTCTCCCAACCATCCAGGAACAGTTTGGTGACGAACAATGCCTTTTCCAGCATGATGGAGCACCTTGCCGTAAGGCAAAAGTGATAACTAAGTGGCTCGGGGAACAAAACATCGATATTTTGGGTCCATGACCAAGAAACTCCCCAGACCTTAATCCCATTGAGAACTTGTGGTTAATCCTCAAGAGGCGGGTGGGCAAACAAAAACCCACAAATTCTGACAAACTCAAAGCATTGATTATGCAAGAATGGGCAGCCATCGGTCAGGATGTGGCCCAGAAGTTAATTGACAACATGCCAGGGCGGGTTGCTGAGGTCTTGAAAAATATTGACTCTTTGCAATCAACTTCATGTAAATGTCAATAAAAGCCTTTAACACTTGTAATGAAAATGCTTGTAATTGAAATGCTTGTAATTATGAAATTGTTTGTAATTATACTTCAGTATTCCACAGTAACATCTGAGAAAAATATCTAAAGACACTGAGGCAGCAAACTTTGTGGAAATTAATATTTGTGTCATTCTCAAAACTTTTGGCCACGACTGTAGATATGAAAAAGTGTTTGTACACAAACAAAATAACATTAGTTATACAGCTGTAATTAAATTTAAAAAACACACTGAATTATTATAATTATTATCAAATTATTAACATCCCCTCTTGACCTGGCCTATTTGAACTGGTCCTTGTGTGCAACTTGGTGCATAATTTAGGGGAACAACATCACACTGCTACATAAACATGCATCTTGGCCTGAAGCTATTCTCCACTTCAGATAGTATTATCATGTTAAAACATGTTAGGTGGTGGTGGTTTCTTCACATTCTACTTTGATTTAACCTCTCTTGGGTAGGGGGCAGTATATTCATGAAAAGCATGCCCAAAGTAAACTGCCTGTTACTCAGGCCCAGAGGCTAGGATATGCATATAATTGGTAGATTTGGATAGAAAACACTAAAGTTTCTGAAACTGTTAACATAATGTCTGTGAGTATAACAGAACTGATATGGCAAGTGAAACCCCGAGAACAAACCATCCAGGGGGGAAAAATTGAGGTCATAGGATTTTCTAATTGCTTTCTATGGGATACCCTTATTATTAGGAACCTGGTTGCAGTTCCTATGGCTTCCACTAGATGTCAACAGTCTTTAAAAATTGTTCAATGTTTTTCTTTTGAGAAATGAAGAGTGGACATTACTGTTTTGGTGCGTGTGAACTGGAGCACGCTTCACATTGTTTTTATCCAGTATTAGAAACAGTTTATTCTGTCTTAAATTTTATAAATTATTTACGTTTTAAGGCACCTGAGGTTGGATTAGGATCTTTGTTTGAAATGTTTGGACCAAGTTTACAGGTAACTTATTAGATACTTTTTTAGGCATGTTGGGCGAGTTGAAACCGGTGTATTTCTGAATCAAACTCACCAAATAAATGGACATTTTTGGGACATAAAGAAGGACATTTTGAACAAAAGGACAATTTGTGATGTTTCTGGGACACTTTGGAGTGCCAACAGAAGATCTTCAAAGGTAAGGCATTATTTACAGTATATCACTATTTCTGACTTTTGTGGCGCACCTGCCTGGTTGAAATATGATTTTCATGTGTTTGTTTGTGGTGTGCTGCCCTCAGATAATCGCATGGTTTGCTTTCGCCGTAAAGCCTTTTTGAAATCTGACACAATGGCTGGATTAACAAGACGTTAAGCTTAATTTTGATGTATAACACATATTTTCAAGAATGTTAAATATTTGAATCTTATTTTTGAATTTCGCGCTCTGCAATTTTAAATCTATTTTTAGCTCAGGTCGTTATCCCCACCTGCTTCAAGATGTCCATTATCATCCCCGTGCCCAAGAAAGGGACAGTAACTGAACTGAATGACTACTGACCAGTAGCACTCACTTCCGTCCTCATGAAGTGCTTCGAGAGGCTAGTCAAAGACTACATCACCTCCTCCCTCCCCGACACACTCAACCCGCTCCAATTCACTTACCACCCTACAGATCCACAGATAACACAATTGCCATTGCACTGCCCACAGCCCTTACCCACCTGGACAAGAGGAATGCATATGTCAGAATGCTGTTCAGCTAGGCCTTTAATACCATAGTGCCCTCCAGGCTCAACACAAAGCTCACAGCCCTGGGACTGAACTAATCCCTTTGCAACTGGGTACTGGACTACCTGATGGGGCACCCCCAGGTGTTGAAGGTCCTCCACACTGATCCTCAAGGTGGGTCCTCAGTCCCACCCTGTACTCCCCGTATACCCACAACTGCCTGGCCTCACACAGTTCCAACTCAATCATCAAGATTTCTGACGACACGACAGTAGTACAGTTGAAGTTGTAAGTTTACATATACTTAGGTTGGAGTCATTAAAACACATTTTTCAATAACTTCACAAATTTGTTGTTAACAAACTATAGTTTTGGTAATCGGTTAGGACATCTACTTTGTGCATGACACAAGTCATTGTTCCAACAATTGTTAACAGACAGATTATTTCACTTCTAATTCACTGTATCAGAAATCCAGTGGGTCAGAAGTTTACATACACTAAGTTGACTGTGCCTTTAAACAGCTTGGAAAATTCCAGAAAAGGATGTAATGGCTTAAGAGGCTTCTGATAGGCTAATTGACATCATTTGAGTCAATTGGAGGTGTACCTGTGGATGTATTTCCAGGCCTAACTTCAAACTCCTTGACATCATGGAAAAATCAAATGAAATCAGCCAAGACCCCAGAAAAAGAATTGTAAGACCTCCACAAGTCTGGTTCATCCTTGGGAGCAATTTCCCAACGCCTGAACGTACCACGTTCGTCTGTACAAACAATAGTACGCAAGTGTACTGCACAGCCGTCATACCACTCAGGAAGGAGACATGTTCTGTCTCCTAGAGATGAATGTACTTTGGTGTGAAAAGTGCAAATCAATCCCAGAACAACAGCAAAGGACCCTGTGAAGATGCTGGAGGAAACAGGTACAAAAGTATCTATATCCACAGTAAAACGAGTCCTATATCAACATAACCTAAAAGGCCACTCAGCAATTAGATAAAATACAGAACGGTTCCGTATTTCACTGAAATAATAAACGTTTTGTTTTCGAAATGATCGTTTCCGGATTCGACCATATTAATGACAAAAGCATGAAGACTTCTGCCTGAAGTCCATACATGCCGCAGTGCACTTGTTGGACCGCAAGTATGTTAGCAAGAGCATCCTGTCTGGTGCCTAGATCAACAAGGCCTATGATGTCATCACTACCGTGTCTCGCCATCTTGGCCTGAATGAGGGCAAGGTTCTTGGCAGTCTGGCGGAGTACACATCCAAGCAAGGGTTTTGGGATGGAGATGCAGTATGGCAGTCGTGCCAACATATCTCATCAGCCACCTGGTGGAAGGGTATTTGTGGATCTGAGGCTCTTTCCCCTGTTGCCTCCATCATCCTACAAATCCCACTAACATCAGCCGCCTCACAGCGCAACTAGTCCTTGTTTGGGAACACACACACCAAAGCATGCAACAGGCTGACCAATACAAGGGTTGAAGAATTGGTGGCCATCCGGGCAAATTGGATGCTTTTTGAGCCTGACAACAAGCCAGAAGAGGTCCAGGGAAAATACATGGAAGCCTAAGATGAAGACAACCAAAGCTTTAGTTTCTAGACTATCATTTTACAGATGTATGTTGAAAAAGTTTTTGGGAGATGCGATGGATCATTGGGGATCATTCAATATTCCCTTTCTTTTGTTGTTCAGTGAAATCATCCCATGTGAAGTGTCAACTCATTTAATTCAAGTTAAATTTGTAACTAAATGTTGTTGTTTTTTCTATTGGAAGGATTTAATCATTTGCAATTATGTCTACTTAAGGTAAAATGTTTATTTTTCTGTCTCCATATGATATGCTAAATATATCCAATGCAAAAAACATCTACATTTAAATGGTATTAATATGAATTTGCATATATTTCCGTTAATTCTCATATATTTCCGTTAATTCCCATATATACCCATTAATTCCCACTGAAAGTTTCCACCTCTGAATATTCCCCAAAATGTGCAAACCTATCACACACACACAGAGAACAAACAGAACAGAACAACAGCTCCAAACAGAACAACAGCTTTATCACTGGTGTACAGGATATAATCTTTACTCTGTCCCCAGTTTAGCAAAGAGGAACCAGATGGTTTCTGTCAGGTCTTGGCTGAGAGCTCAGACATTATGGGGTCATTCTACACACACAGGCCTCTATTAATGCCCACACACTTTTCTATCTTATATGAGTTAGTTTCTTTAATAATCTTAATCCCAATGCCTAGGCTTAAAGAAGGATATTTTAGTACACAAGCATTAGTAAGGGTTAACAGAAAATGCCATCACAGTGCACATCTCCGAGGAGCTGAAATGGTCAAACCACACAGACACCATGTTGAAGAAGGCACAACAGCGACTCTAATCTCATGAGGTTGAAGAAATTCAGTCCATGCTTGACAGTGTTCTATGGCAACTCTACCACCTCTGACCGCAAGGCTCTACAGAGGGTGGTACGCTCAGTGCAATGCACCATTGGGTGCACACTGCTTGCCCTCCAGGACACCTACAACACCAGGTGTCGCAGGAAGGCAAAAAGATCATCAGGGATCAGCTACCAAAGCCACAGCCTGTTCCCCCCACTTCCATCACTCTGACGAGGACAATACAGGAGCATTATGGCCATAACTAACAGATCGGTCAATAGCTTCTGACCACCGACCATCAGGCTGCTGAATAGCCACCACTAGTCAGCTATAGTCCCTACTCCCCATGTATCACCCCTGCTGCTCCCCCTTTGGACTCCCCCCCCTTCCCCCCAAAACAGACAATTACCCTGCCTACACCCAAATGTATATTTATAGTTATCATTGCCAGTTGTAATTATTATTATTATTTTATTAATATTATTTTTATTATTATTATTGTTTCATTCACACCTCCACTGTTGGAGTTCGGCGCTTAAGTATTTAACTGTACACTGTAACTACATCTACGACCCTGTGCATGTGACTAAATAAAATGTTAATTAAATCTGTATGCTATGTGCTACAGCCACAATCCCTCATCCAGAGAAAATCACATCAAGCTTAAATGTCACCACGGACATTAACGGCTCTGTAGTGTCTTCGCGACTCCCAATACAAGGATGTGAACTTGACCTTGACATTTACTGACGTTTCTAGTTAGCAATAAAAGAATAACATGACGTAACACTGCGCACGACCAAGTGTGCTTGGTCCTTAAAACCTCTTGAATCTAGGGGGCACTATTTTCATTTTTGGAAAAATAACGTCCCCAAAGTAAAAGGCTATTTTCTCAGGACAAAATGCTAGAATATGCATATAATTGACAGCTTAGGATAGAAAACACTCTACATTTTCCAAAACTGTAAAAATATTGTCTGTGAGTAGAACAGAACTGATATTGCACGCGAAAGCCTGAGAAAAATCCAATCAGGAAGGGACTCTTATTTAGAAAGCTATGCGTTCCTATGCATCCCTATTGAGCAGTGAATGAGATATCAACCAGATTCCTTTTTCTATTGCTTCCCTAATGTGTCTAGTGTCACAATATATAGTTTCAGGCTTTTATTTTGAAAAATGAGCCTGAACGTCAACATTGCGTCAGTGGTCAGCTGAAGTCTCTCAGAGTGTTTTGTGCGTAAAGGACAAATGCGGCCATTGTTGATATATTATCGAATAGATATTTGAAAAACACCTTGAGGATTGACTATAAACAAAGTCTGCCGTGTTTCTGTCAATATTATGGAGCTAATTTGGAATATTTTTCGGTGTTCCGGTCGATTTCTCAGCCAAACGTGAAGAACAAACGGAGCTATTTCGCCTACAAAAATAATATTTTTGGAAAAATAGGAACATTTGCTATCTAACTGGGAGTCTCGTGAGTGAAAACATCCGAAGCTCATCAAAGGTAAATTATTTAATTTGATTGCTTTTCTGATTTTCGTGACCAGGTTGCCAGCTGCTAGCTATGCATAATGCTATGCTAGGCTATCGATAAACTTATACAAATGCTTGTCTTGCTTTGGCTGTAAAGCATATTTTCAAAATCTGAGATGACAGGGTGATTAACAAAACGCTAAACTGTGTTTCAATATATTCCACTTGTGATTTCATGAATAGGAATATTTTCTAGTAATATTTATGTCCGTTGCGTTATGCTAATTAGTGTCAGTTGATTAACAGAACCCAACATTCCCTCCCTTGTACAATCAGATTTAATCTTTACCAAACTTAGTCTTAGTTTTTGGTTGTGTTTGATTGTTAATAAGTCCAGTTAATCTGGTGGGCGGTGCTGTCATTCCAGGTAGCGCCTTGGATTGTCTGGAGGCTCCTGCACATCCTCCATTATAGCTTCTGCTATAGCAGCACCTTCATCCACACATTCCCTTCTTTCAGCCTGGGGTCCCTGTACCGCCCCACTGTCCTCTACAGCTCCCTGTGTGTCACTCCCAGGAGCTCTCTGTGTATTTTCTCTCTCAATTGTTGTGCTGTTTCCTGTGGAATGGATTTGGGTAATGTGAGGCCGCCATATCATGTCTGGGCTCACTTGAACCTGGTATTAGTTCTCACTTGTCACATTTTGCAGTTGTGGTGCCTAAATACATTGCAGTGGATTTCATGTCTACAGAAGAAGTCACACTTCTGTAAGTTTCCCAATAGTCTATAGTACTCTTTCAAGTCTTCATGGATTCAATTTTAATTCTCATCAATCTACACACAATACCCCATAATGACAAAGCTCAAACAAGTTCAGATTTTTTTGCAAATGTATTTACATAAGTATTCAGACCCTTTGCAATGGGACTCGAAATTGAGCTCAGGGGAATCCTGTTTCCATTGATCATCCTTGAGATGTTTCTACAACTTGATTGGAGTCCACCTGTGGTGGATTCAATTGATGAATTTGAGTGATTTGGAAAGGCACACACCTGTCTATATAAGGTCCACAGTTGACAGTGCATGTCAGAACAAAACCCATGATTGTGTCGAGGCACAGATCTGGGGAAGGATACCAAAAATGGTCTGCAGCATTAAACGTCCCCAAGAACACAGTGGCCTCCCCATCATTCTTAAATGGAAGAAGTTTGGAACCACCCAGACTCTTTCTAGGGCTTGCCACCCGGCCAAACTGAGCAGTTGGGGGAGAAGGGCCTTGGTCATTGAGGTGAAGTACAGAGAGATCCTTGATGAAAACCTGCTCCAGAGCACGCAGGACGTCAGACTGGGGCGAAGGTTCACCTTCCAACAGGACAACGATCCTAAGCACACAACCAAAACAATGCAGGAGTGGCTTCACGACAAGTCTCTGAATGTCCTTGAGTTGCCCAGCCAGAACACGGACTTGAACCCGATCAAACATCTCTGCAGAGACCTGAAAATAGCTGGGCAGCGATGCTCCCAATCCAATCTGACAGAGCATGAGAGGATCTGCAGAGAACAATGGCAGAAACTCCCCAAATACTGGTGTGCCAAGCTTGTAGTGTCATACTCAAGAAGATCCAAGGCTGTAATCGCTGCCAAAGGTGCTTCAACAAAGTACTGAGTAAAGAGTCTGAATACTTATGCAAATGTGATGTTTAAGTTTTACATTTTTTATACATTTGTAAAAAAAAATTGCAATCCATTTGCAGGTCCATTTTAGAAGAAGGCTGCAATGTAACAAAATGTGGAATAAGTGAAGGGGTCTGAATACTTTCCGAATGCACTGTACCTGTATAAACCTTTGTGTGTTTATTGTCATGTAGGGAGATCCGCTTTAGCCAACATCCAACTAGCAGTTGTTTTGAAGGTGTCGGAGGTGGAACTGCATAGAATTGGCATAGGCTTCTGGCATTTTACCTAAAGCGGACATTGCCATTGGCTACACTGAGTCGCATTAAAATACATCCCATTCAGCCTTGTTTACAAGTTTGAACATCGGAATGTGAGCCGGTGCATGATTTCTAATATTAAAGAAGTCTCGAGGTATTGCTCGCCTGAGGTAGAATACCTTCTGATAAGCTGTAGACCACACTATCTACCAAGAGAGTTCTCACCTATATTATTTGTAGCCGTCTATTTACCACCCCAGAACGAATCTGGCACTAAGACCGCTCTCAACCAACTCTATAAGGCCACAAGCAAAGACGAAAATGCTCACCCAGAATGTTCCGGGATTCATCCAATGGCATTGAGGAGTACACCACCTCAGTCATCGGCTTCACCAATAAGTGCATCGACGACGTCATCCTCGCAGTGACCGTACATACATATCCCAACCAGAAGCCATGGATTACAGACAACATCCACATCGAGCTAAAGGCTAGAGCGCCCCTTTCAAGAAGCAGGAGACTAATCCGGACACTTATAAGAAATCCCGCTATGCCCTCAGACGAACCACCAAACAAGCAAAGCGTCAATACAGGATTAAGATTGAGTCCTACTACACCGGCTCTGATTTTCGTTGGTTGTGGCAGGGCTTGAAAACGATTACAGACTACAAAGGGAAACCCAGACACAAGCCTACCATATGAGCTAAATGCCTTTTATGCTCACTTCGAGGCAAGCAACACTGAAGCATGCACGAGAGCACCAACTGTTCTGGATGACTGTGTGATAATGCTCTCAATAGCCAATGTGAACAAAACCTTTAAACAGGTCAACATTCACAAAGCCGCTGAGCCAGACAGATTACCAGGACCTGTATTCAATGTATGCGCAGACCAACTATCAAGTGTCTTCTCTGACATTTTCAACCTCTCCCTGACTGAGTCTGTAATACCTACATGTTTCAAGCAGACCACCATAGTCCCTGTGCCAAAGGAAGCAAAGGTAACCTGCCTAAATGCCCATGGCACTCACATTGTAGTCATGATGTGCTTTGAAAGGATGGTCATGGCTCACATCAACAGCATCATCCCGGACTCCCTAGACCCACTCCAATTCGCATACCGACTTGCTGACGGGCTGCCCCCAAGTGGTAAGAGTAGGCAACAACACATCTGCCACACTGATCCTTAACACTGGGGCCCCTCAGGGGTGTGTACTTAGTCCCCTCCTGTGCTCCCTGTTCAACCACGACTGTATGGCCAAATACGACTCCAAAACCATCATTAAGTTTGCTGACAACACAACAGCATCACCGACAACGATGAGACAGCCTATAGGGAGGAGGTCAGAGAACTGACAGTGTGGTGCTAGGACAAGAACCGCTCCCTCAGTGTGAGCAAGACAAAGGAGCTGATCGTGGACTACAGGAAAGGAGGGCCGAACAGGCCCCCATTAACATCGACGGGGCTGTAGTTGAGTGTGGTGAGAGTTTCAAGTTCCTTGGTGTCCACATCACCAATGAACTATCAAATAGAATAAAATGTATTTATATAGCCCTTCGTACATCAGCTTATATCTCAAAGTGCTGTACAGAAACCCAGCCTAAAACCTCAAACAGCAAGCAATGCTGGTGTAGAAGCACGGTTGCTAGGAAAAACTCCCTAGAAAGGCCAAAACCTAGAAAGAAACCTAGACAGGAACCAGGCTATGTGGGGTGGCCAGTCCTCTTCTGGCTGTGCCGGGTGGAGATTATAACAGAACATGGCCAAGATGTTCAAATGTTGATAAATGACCAGCATGTTCAAATAATAATAATTACAGACAGAATCTGGAGCAGCAGCACGGCCAGGTGGACTGGGGACAGCAAGGAGTCATCATGTCAGGTAGTCCTGAGGCATGGTCCTAGGGCTCAGGTCCTCCGAGAGAGAGAAAGAAAGAGAGAATTAGAGAGAGCATACTTAAATTCACACAGGACACCGGATAGGACAAGAGAAGTACTCCAGATATAACAAACTGACCCTAGCCCCCCGACACATAAACTACTGCAGCATAAATACTGGAGGCTGAGACAGGAGGGGTCAGGAGACACTGTGGCCCCATCCGAGGACACCCCCTGACAGGGCCAAACAGGAAGGATATAACCCCACCCACTTTCCCAAAGAACAGCCCCCACACCACTAGAGGGATATCTTCAACCACCAACTTACCATCCTGAGACAAGGCCGAGTAGAACCCACAAAGATCTCCGCCACGGCACAACCCAAGGGGGTGCGCCAACCCAGACGGGAAGATCACATCAGTGACTCAACCCACTTAAGTGACGCACCCCTCCTAGGGACGGTATGAACGAACCCTAGTAAGCCAGTGACTCAGCCCCTGTAATAGGGTTAGAGGCAGAGAATCCCAGTGGAAAGAGGGGAACCGGCCAGGCAGAGACAGCAAGGGTGGTTCGTTGCTCCAGAGCCTTTCAGTTCACCTTCTCACTCCTGGGCCAGACTACACTCAATCATATGACCCACTGAAGAGATGAGTCTTCAGTAAAGACTTAAAGGTTGAGACCGAGTTTGCGTCTCTCACATGGGTAGGCAGACCATTCCATAAAAATGGAGCTCTATAGGAGAAAGCCCTGCCTCCAGCTGTTTGCTTATAAATTCTAGGGACAATTAGGAGGCCTGCGTCTTGTGACCGTAGCGTACGTGTAGGTATGTACGGCAGGACCAAATCCGAGCAAGCCCATGTAATGCTTTGTAGGTTATCAGTAAAACCTTGAAATCAGCCCTTGCCTTGACAGGAAGCCAGTGTAGGGAGGCTAGCACTGGAGTAATATGATACATTTTGGGGGGTTCTAGTCAGGATTCTAGCAGCCGTATTTAGCACTAACTGAAGTTTATTTAGTGCTTTATCCAGGTAGCCGGAAAGTAGAGCATTTGCAGTAGTCTAACCTAAAAGTGACAAAAGCATGGATGAATTTTTCTGCATCATTTTTGGATAGAAAGTTTCTGATTTTTGCAATGTTACGTAGATGGGAAAAAAGCTGTCCTTGAAACAGTCATGATATTTTCTACAAAAGAGAGATCAGGGTCCAGAGTAACACCGAGGTCCTTCACAGTTTTATTTGAGACGACAGTACAGCCATTAAGATGAATTGTCAGATTCAACAGAAGATCTCTTTGTTTCTTGGGACCTAGAACAAGCATCTCTGTTTTGTCCGAGTTTAAAGGTAGAAAGTTTGCAGCCATCCACTTCCTTATGTCTGAAACACATGCTTCTAGTGAGGGCAATTTTGGGGCTTCACCATGTTTCATTGAAATATACAGCTGTGTGTCATCCGCATAGCAGTGAAAGTTAACATCATGTTTTCGAATGACATCCCCAAGAGGTAAAATTATATATAGTGAAAACAATAGTGGTCCTAAAGTGGAACCTTGAGGAACACCGAAATTTACAGTTGATTTGTCAGAGGACAAACCATTCACAGAGACAAACTGATATCTTTCCGACAGATAAGATCTGGCCAAACCAGGCCAGAACTTGTCCGTGTAGACCAATTTGGGTTTCCAATCTCTCCAAAAGAATGTAGTGATCGATGGTACCAAAAGCAGCACTAAGCACTAGGAGCACGAGGACAGATGCAGAGCCTCGGTCTGATGCCATTAAAAGGTAATTTACCACCTTCACAAGTGCAGTCTCAGTGCTATGATGGGGTCTAAAACCAGACTTAAGCATTTCGTATACATTGTTTGTCTTCAGGAAGGCAGTGAGTTGCTGCGCAACAGCCTTTTCTAAAAATTTTAAGAGGAATGGAAGATTCGATATAGGCCGATAGTTTTTTATATTTTCTGGGTCAAGGTTTGGCTTTTTGAAGAGAGGCTTTTATTACTGCCACTTTTAGTGAGTTTGGTACACATCCTGGTGGATAGAGAGCCCTTTATTATGTTCAATATAGGAGTGCTTATGGCCCAGTACATCACTGGGGCCACGCATCCTGCCATCCAGGACCTATATAATAGGCGGTGTCAGAGGAAAGCCCATACAATTACCAGAGGCTCCAGTCACCCAAGTTATGGACTGTTTTCTCTGCTACCACAAGGCAAGCAGTAAGTCTCGGACCAAAATACTCCTCAACAACTTCTACCCCCAAGCCATAAGAATGCTGAACAATTAATAAAATTGCCACTGGACTATTTACATTGACCCCCCCCCCTCCCATTTGTACACTGCTGCTACTCGCTGTTCATCATCCATGAATAGTCACTTCACCTCTACCTGCATGTACAAATTACCTCAACTAACCTGTACCCCCGTACACTGACTCGCTACCGGTACCCCCTGTATATAGCCTCGTTATTGTTATTCTTATTGTGTTACTTTTTATTCTTCTTTTTTTAATGTCATTTTTTCTATTTAGTCTACACTTTCTTGTTCTGAACGTTTTACGTGAGTGGGACAGGTGTGGCTTCCTGACAATTATCAACTGTTTAACTCAGTTACACCTCTGACACCGCTAAAACATCAGCTATGTGAGTGTCAGGTATCGTCAGTTAAGGCTTGATCTGATCTAGGCATAAATATTTGTTGCAGTGGTTCAATGTATGGATGGAATGACTAGTGGGTGGGTGAATGGTACAGTGCCTATGGAATACTCGTATAGTGCCTATGGAATACTCTTATCTCCCCAGGGATGAGAGATCTACTCCTGATTAGAAGATCATCTGGGCTATCTCCTCTTTACCTGTTGCACTGAGGCTCCCTAGTGCTAGCCTGGCTGACATGACTCACATGGTCAGCAAGGGAGAGCTGACCCACTGGTTTGGACAGGAGTCTGATGTAAATGCAGTATTTACACAGAATTGTGCTGAGCCTTTATTGATTCTCTCAAATGTTTTTTTTGTCGGGTTGTTGGGTTGAGACCTGTCGTTGTTTGGATATGAAACAAAATCCAACAGTTGTATTGGAAAGAGGAGATGCACAGGGACTGTGGGTGGCTGTCCATGTGGGTTTTTGAGTGAGAAAGGCACAGAGAACCAATCAGTAAAAAAGCACAGCCCCCTTCATTATCGACGCATCATGCTGACAACATCAAAAGAGCCTTTACAGACTCTGGAGAACTTTGAGTTAGATGTCAGCCAAACTACCACATGGCTTATAACCATTATTAACTATCTTCATTCAGAACAACTAATGACTTTATGTATAATTTAATACAGTAGGGATTTTTACTGGGTGAAAAAAAAAATACTCCTGTAGTTCCCGGCTATTTGCTTACATTTGTCTTCACACTAATGCTATAAAACAATGACAAATAAGTTCTTACATTTTCTGTCAAATACATTTTTTGACCTAAGACCTTGAACTCGATTTGACCAGACTGACCAAACTGCTGAGGCCCACCCCTGCCCAGTCATATGAAATCCATTAGTCCCTAATGGCCTCAATTGACTGATTTCCTTATATTAACTGTAACTCTGTAAATTCTTTGAAATTGTTGCATTTGTATTTTTGTTCAGGATACATTTGATCACAGTCTTGCTACCCTGAGTTAACTATAAGGCAGTCGTTTGATCTAATGCAGTGTTTATCAATGTGTGTCCCTGCATCAGACCTTTATGCACTCAGTCAGATAATTATCTGACACCTTCTCTTACCAACGAGAGTGGTGTATTTTTTGACGGCCTAGGAACAGTGGGTTAACTGCCTTGTTCAGGGGCAAAATGACAGATTTTTACCTTTCGGTTACTGGTCCAACGCTCTAACCTCTAGGATACCTGCCGCCCCTCAGATCCTTCACTTTGATTTCTCCATAATCTGTTACACTTCCTGTGAGCTGAGCCCCCTGTAAAGCTGCATCAGCCAATTTGTTATTAGCCGATTTGCATCAATGCTTGCTCTTGCCAAGTCTTCTTGATCTCAGCTCCAGGGGCCTCATTTATCAATCATACATAGGCACAAATCTGTGCGTAAACCATCCGTGGGATCATTTCCACACAAAGTGTGAGATCTATCAATATTAACATTTGCTTGAGTGTGCAAACAGCTTGTCAAGTGTAGAATCGGGAGAACATATGTTGAAAATGTGTGAAATTGTGAGTAATAATTAAATCATTTTTCGATTTCATTCACTACTCTAAAACTGACTCCTTATCAGTCTTCTCATCTGGGCAGCCAACCTATTTTGCTACCTGACAACTTTACGGGTTTCACTTTTTAATTACCGTTCATATATTTATTTTTTCCTCGACTTTTTCACTTCGGACGCTTTATCTGGACACGATTCGTCAGGACCTCCAACAGCCGAAGCTAAGTAGTAACATTAACATGATGCCTTCTAATTGCAGCCGCTGTGCTCGCCTTACGGCGAGGATAGCTGTACTGCAAGCCCAGCTTCAGACGCAATCGTTAGGCAAGGGTAATTTCAGTGTAGGAAAGGATGAAACAGCGTCTGTGCCACCAGTAAGTACAGATAGTAGTATAAATCCCCTGGCACAGTCCCCGCAGCCGGACAACTTTCTCACGGTTTCTGGAAGGAAATGCTGTAGGAACGCTCAACCGGTGTCGCTCATTCAGCAGACAGAAACTTTCAACCGGTTCTCCCCATTAAGCAGCGGGTCGGTGTCAGAGGCCGAGTCTTCTCTGGTCTCTACTCCCGTTACGGGGTCTGAGACGCCGAAGCTTCCCACCATTAGCTCTGACAAATTGAAAACTCTAGTCATTGGCGACTCCATTACCCACAGTATTAGACTTAAAGCGAATCATCCAGCGATCATACACTGTTTACCCGGGGGCAGGGCTACCGACGTTAAGGCTAATCTGAAGATGGTGTTGGCTAAAGCTAAAACTGGCGAGTGTAGAGAGTATAGAGATATTGTTATCCACGTCGGCACCAACGATGTTAGGATGAAACAGTCAGAGATCACCAAGCGCAACATAGCTTCTGCGTGCATATCAGCTAGAAAGATGTGTCGGCATCGAGTAATTGTCTCTGGCCCCCTCCCAGTTAGGGGGAGTGATGAGCTCTACAGCAGAGTCTCACAACTCAATCGCTGGTTGAAAACTGTTTTCTGCCCCTCCCAAAAGATAGAATTTGTAGATAATTGGCCCTCTTTCTGGGACTCACCCACTAACAGGACCAAGCCTGACCTGCTGAGGAGTGACGGACTCCATCCTAGCTGGAGGGGTGCTCTCATCTTATCTGCCAACATAGACAGGGCTCTAACTCCTCTAGCTCCACAATGAAATAGGGTGCAGGCCAGGCAGCAGGCTATTAGCCAGCCTGCCAGCATAGTGGAGTCTGCCACTAGCATAGTTAGTGTAGTCAGCTCAGCTATCACCATTGAGACCGTGTCTGTGCCTCGACCTAGGTTGGGCAAAACTAAACATGGCGGTGTTCGCCTTAGCAATCTCACTAGGATAATGACCACCTCCATTCCTGTCATTACTGAAAGAGATCATGATACCTCACATCTCAAAATAGGGCTACTTAATGTTAGATCCCTTACTTCAAAGGCAATTATAGTCAATGAACTAATCACTGATCATAATCTTGATGTGATTGGCCTGACTGAAACATGGCTTAAGCCTGATGAATTTACTGTGTTAAATGAGGCCTCACCTCCTGGCTACACTAGTGACCATATCCCCGTGCATCCCGCAAAGGCGGAGGTGTTGCTAACATTTACGATAGCAAATTTCAATTTACAAAAAAAAAAATGACGTTTTCGTCTTTTGAGCTTCTAGTCATGAAATCTATGCAGCCTACTCAATCACTTTTTATAGCTACTGTTTACAGGCCTCCTGGGCCATATACAGCGTTTCTCACTGAGTTCCCTGAATTCCTATCAGACCTTGTAGTCATTGCAGATAATATTCTAATCTTTGGTGACTTTAATATTCACATGGAAAAGTCCACAGACCCACTCCAAAAGGCTTTTGGAGCCATCATCGACTCAGTGGGTTTTGTCCAACATGTCTCTGGACCCACTCACTCTCACAGTCATACGCTGAACCTAGTTTTGTCCCATGGAATAAATGTTGTGGATCTTAATTGTAACGCCAGGGTAGTGGGTTCGATTCCCGGGACCACCCATACGTAGAATGTATGCACACATGACTGTAAGTCGCTTTGGATAAAAGCGTCTGCTAAATGGCATATATTATATTATTATTATTATTAATGTTTTTCCTCATAATCCTGGACTATCGGACCACCATTTTATTACGTTTGCAATTGCAACAAATAATCTGCTCAGACCCCAACCAAGGAACATCAAAAGTCGTGCTATAAATTCACAGACAACACAAAGATTCCTTGATGCCCTTCCAGACTCCCTCTGCCTACCCAAGGACGCCAGAGGACAAAAATCCATTAACCACCTAACTGAGGATCTCAATTTAACCTTGCGCAATACCCTAGATGCAGTTGCACCCCTAAAAACTAAAAAAATATCTCATAAAAAACTAGCTCCCTGGTACACAGAAAATACCCGAGCTCTGAAGCAAGCTTCCAGAAAATTGGAACGGAAATGGCGCCACACCAAACTGGAAGTCTTCCGACTAGCTTGGAAGGACGGTACCGTGCAGTACCGAAGAGCCCTTACTGCTGCTCGATCGTCCTATTTTTCTAACTTAATTGAGGAAAATAAGAACAATCCGAAATTCCTTTTTGATACTGTGGCAAAGCTAACTAAAAAGCAGCATTCCCCAAGAGAGGATGACTTGCACTTTAGCAGTGATATTTTCATGAACTTCTTTGAGGAAAAGATTATGATTATTAGAAAGCAAATTACGGACTCCTCTTTAAACCTGCGTATTCCTCCAAACCTCAGTTGTCCTGAGTCTGCACAACTCTGCCAGGACCTAGGATCAAGAGAGACGCTCAAGTGTTTTAGTACTATATCTCTTGACACAATGATGAAAATAATCATGGCCTCTAAACCTTCAAGCTGTATACTGGACCCTATTCCAACTAAACTACTGAAAGAGCTGCTTCCTGTGCTTGGCCCTCCTATGTTGAACATAATAAACGGCTCTCTATCCACTGGATGTGTACCAAACTCACTAAAAGTGGCAGTAATAAAGCCTCTCTTGAAAAAGCCAAACCTTGACCCAGAAAATATAAAAAACTATCGGCCTATATCGAATCTTCCATTCCTCTCAAAGATTTTAGAGAAGGCTGTTGCGCAGCAACTCACTGCCTTCCTGAAGACAAACAATGTATACGAAATGCTTCAGTCTGGTTTTAGACCCCATCATAGCACTGAGACGGCACTTGTGAAGGTGGTAAATGACATTTTGATGGCATCGGACCGAGGCTCTGCATCTGTCCTCGTGCTCCTAGACCTTAGTGCTGCTTTTGATACCATCGATCACCACATTCTTTTGGAGAGATTGGAAACCCAAATTGGTCTACACGGACATGTTCTGGCCTGGTTTAGGTCTTATCTGTCGGAAAGATATCAGTTTGTCTCTGTGAATGGTTTGTCCTCTGACAAATCAACTGTACATTTCGGTGTTCCTCAAGGTTCTGTTTTAGGACCACTATTGTTTTCACTATATATTTTACCTCTTGGGGATGTTATTCGAAAACATAATGTAAACTTTCACTGCTATGCGGATGACACACAGCTGTACATTTCAATGAAACATGGTGAAGCCCCAAAATTGCCCTCGCTAGAAGCATGTGTTTCAGACATAAGGAAGTGGATGGCTGCAAACTTTCTACTATTAAACTCGGACAAAACAGAGATGCTTGTTCTAGGTCCCAAGAAACAAAGAGATCTTCTGTTGAATCTGACAATTAATCTTAATGGTTGTACAGTCGTCTCAAATAAAACTGTGAAGGACCTCGGCGTTACTCTGGACCCTGATCTCTCTTTTGAAGAACATATCAAGACCATTTCGAGGACAGCTTTTTCCATCTACGTAACATTGCAAAAATCAGAAACTTTCTGTCCAAAAATGATGCAGAAAAATGAATCCATGCTTTTGTCACTTCTAGGTTAGACTACTGCAATGCTCTATTTTCCGGCTACCCGGATAAAGCACTAAATAAACTTCAGTTAGTGCTAAATACGGCTGCTAGAATCCTGACTAGAACCAAAAAATTTGATCATATTACTCCAGTGCTAGCCTCTCTACACTGGCTTCCTGTCAAAGCAAGTGCTGATTTCAAGGTTTTACTGCTAACCTACAAAGCATTACATGGGCTTGCTCCTACCTACCTCTCTGATTTGGTCCTGCCGTACATACCTACACGTACGCTACGGTCACAAGACGCAGGCCTCCTAATTGTCCCTAGAATTTCTAAGCAAACAGCTGGAGGCAGGGCTTTCTCCTATAGAGCTCCATTTTTATGGAACGGTCTGCCTACCCATGTCAGAGACGCAAACTCGGTCTCAACCTTTAAGTCTTTACTGAAGACTCATCTCTTCAGTGGGTCATATGATTGAGTGTAGTCTGGCCCAGGAGTGGGAAGGTGAACGGAAAGGCTCTGGAGCAACGAACCGCCCTTGCTGTCTCTGCCTGGCCGGTTCCCCTCTTTCCACTGGGATTCTCTGCCTCTAACCCTGTTACGGGGCTGAGTCACTGGCTTGCTGGGGCTCTCTCGTGCCGTCCCTGGGGGGTGCGTCACCTGGGTGGGTTGATTCACTGTTGTGGTCGGCCTGTCTGGGTTTCCCCCCTTGGGTTGTACCGTGTCGGAGATCTTTGTGGGCTATACTCGGCCTTGTCTCAGGATGGTAAGTTGGTGGTTGAAGATTTCCCTCTAGTGGTGTGGGGGCTGTGCTCTGGCAAAGTGGGTGGGGTTATATCCTTCCTGTTTGGCCCTGTCCGGGGGTGTCCTCGGATGGGGCCACAGTGTCTCCTGACCCCTCCTGTCTCAGCCTCCAGTATTTATGCTGCAGTAGTTTATGTGTCGGGGGCTAGGGTCAGTTTGTTTATCTGGAGTACTTCTCCTGTCCTATTCAGGTGTCCTGTGTGAATCTAAGTGTGCGTTCTCTAATTCTCTCCTTCTCTCTTTCTTTCTCTCTCTCGGAGGACCTGAGCCCTAGGACCATGCCCCAGGACTACCTGACATGATGACTCCTTGCTGTCCCCAGTCCACCTGGCCATGCTGCTGCTCCAGTTTCAACTGGCCTGGGCCCTAGGACCATGTCCCAGGACTACCTGACATGAGGACTCCTTGCTGTCCCCAGTCCACCTGGCCATGCTCCTGCTCCAGTTTCAACTGTTCTGCCTTACTATTATTCAACCATGCTGGTCATTTATGAACATTTGAACATCTTGGCCACGTTCTGTTATAATCTCCACCCGGCACAGCCAGAAGAGGACTGGCCACCCCACATATGCTCTCTCTAATTCTCTCTTTCTTTCTCTCTCTCGGAGGACCTGAGCCCTAGGACCGTGCCCCAGGACTACCTGACATGATGGCTCCTTGCTGTCCCCAGTCCACCTGACTGTGCTGCTGCTCCAGTTTCAACTGTTCTGCCTTATTATTATTTGACCATGCTGGTCATTCATGAACATTTGAACATCTTGGTCATGTTCTGTTATAATCTCTACCCGGCACAGCCAGAAGAGGACTGGCCACCCCACATAGCCCGGTTCCTCTCTAGGTTTCTTCCTAGGTTTTGGCCTTTCTAGGGAGTTTTTCCTAGCCACCGTGCTTTTACACCTGCATTGTTTGCTGTTTGGGGTTTTAGGCTGGGTTTCTGTACAGCACTTTGAGATATCAGCTGATGTACGAAGGGCTATATAAATAAATTTGATTTGATTTGATTTGATTTGATTTGATTGTAATTTCATTGAGAATTCATGCAACATACAGTGCATTCAGAAAGTATTCAGACCCCTTGACTTTTTCCACATTTTGTTACATTACAGGCTTATTCTAAAATGGATTAAATAGTTTTTTCCCCCTCACTAATCTACACACAATACCCCATAATGACAAAGCCGAAAACCTTTTTTAGAAAACTGAAATATCACATTTACATAAGTATTCAGACCCTTTACTCAGTACTTTGTTGAATCACATTTTTTAAGCGATTGCAGCCTCGAGTCTTCTTGGGTATGATGCTACAAGCTTGGCACATCCCTATTTGGGGAGTTTCTCCCATTGTTCTCTGCAGATCCTCTCAAGCTCTGTCAGGTTGGATTGGGAGCGTCGCTGCACAGCTATTTTCAGGTCTCTCCAGAGATGTTAGATCTGGTTCAAGTCCGGGCTCTGGCTGGGCTACTCAAAGACGTTCAGAGACTTGTCCCGAAGCTGGTCCTGCGTTGTCTTGGCTGTGTGCTTAGGGTCGTTGTCCTGCTGGAAGGTGAACCATCACCCCAGTCTGAGATTCTGAGCGCTCTGGAGCAGGTTTTCATCAAGCATCTCTCTGTACTTTTCTCTGTTCATCACAACTGTAACGATGTGCGTTGAGAGTCGGGAAGCAAGTTCAGGGAGTGAGTGTTTTAATAAAATAAACAGAACATAATACAAAATAAGAAACACTAACAGCACACAGACATGAAACAGAAACAGAAACAATGATGCCTGGGGAAGGAACCAAAGGGAGTGACACATATAGTGCAGTCCAGGGGATTGTCATAATGCGCTGATGCGAGTAACGATGGTGACAGGTGTGTGCCATAACGAGCAGCCTGTTGACCTAGAGTCCAGAGAGGGAGCAAACGTGACAGTACCCCCTCCCGACTCCAGCGGCAGGACGTCAACCAAGATGATCAGGAGCGGACCGGTCACCTCTGCTAAGGCGCGGGAGCATGGCAAACTAGAATGCCAGAGAGAGAGCATACCTGACAGTGCCCCCGCCCCTGCGCGTTCAGCTCCAGCCGCAGGACTGCTGAGGCATGGGAGCCTATCGATCCCGCTGAGGTATGGAAACCCATCAAACCCGCCGAGGCATGGGAATCCAACTAACCGGCTGAGGCCTCCCAGGTAGCTCCGGTTCAAACACAGGACCCGACATTCCCTCCAAAACAAACAGCAACAAAAACACTCCCTGGTGGTGAGGCGTCATTCTCTAACGATGTGCGCTGAGAGTCGGGAAGCAAGTTCAGAGAGTGAGTGTTTTAATAAAATAAACGGAACATAATACAAAACAAGAAACACTAACAGCACTCAGACAAGAAACAGAAACAATGACGCCTGGGGAAGGAACCAAAGGGAGTGACATATATAGGCAAAATAATCAAGGAGGTGATGGAGTCCATCGATTGAATTTCCACATGTGGACTCTAATAAAGTTGTAGAAACATCAAGGATGATCAATTGAAACAGGAAGTACCAAAGCTCAATTTTGAGTCTCATAGCAAAGGGTCTGAATACTTACACTACCGTTTAAAAGTGTGGGGTCACTTAGAAATGTCCCGCTAAGCCCAAACCAGATGGGATGGCATATCGCTACAGAATGCCGTGGTAGCCATGCTGCTTAAGTGTGTCTTGACTTCTAAATAAATCACTGACGGTGTCACCAGCAAAGTATCCCCACACCATAACACAACCTCCTCCATGCTTAGCCTAGTGGTTAGAGCGTTGGACTAGTAACCGGAAGGTTGCGAGTTCAAACCCCCGAGCTGACAAGGTACAAATCTGTCGTTCTGCCCCTGAACAGGCAGTTAACCCACTGTTCCCAGGCCGTCATTGAAAATAAGAATATGTTCTTAACTGACTTGCCTGGTTAAATAAAGGTAAAATAAATAAAAATGCTTTACGGTGGGAAATACACATGCAGAGATCATCCGCTCACCCACACCGCGTCTCACAAAGGCACAGCTGTTGGAAACAAAAGTCTCCAATTTGGACTCCAGACCAAAATACAAATTTCCACTGGTCGAATGTCCATGGCTCGTGTTCCTTGGCCCAAGCAGGTCTCTTCTTTTTATTTGTGTCCTTTACTAGTGGTTTCGTTGCAGCAATTAGACCATAAAGACCTGATTCACGCAGTCTCCTCTGAACAGTTGATGTTGAGACGTGTCTGTTACTTGAACTCGGTGAAGCATTTATTTGGGCTGCAATTTCTGAGGCTGGTAACTCTAATGAACTTAGAGGTAACTCTGGGTCTTCTATTCCTGTGGCGGTCCTCAGTTTCATCATAGCGCTTGATGGTTTTTGCGACTGCAGTTGAAGAAACCTCCAAAGTTCTTGAAATGTTCCGTATTGACTGACCTTCATGTTTTGAAGTAATGATGGACTGTCATTTCTCTTTGATTATTTGAGCTGTTCTTGCCATAATATGGTCTTGGTCTTTTACCAAATAGGGCTATCTTCTGTACACCCCCTACCTTGTCACAACACAATTGATTGATTGAATAGATACACTTAGGTTGAAGTCATTAAAAGTCGTTTTTCAAACACTCAACAAATTTCTTGTTAACAAACTATAGTTTTGGCAAGACGGTTAGGACATCTACTTTGTGCATGACACAAGTCATTTTTCCAACAATTGTTTACAGACAGATTAATACACTGTATCATAATTCCAGTGGGTCAGAAGTTTACATACACTAAGTTGACTGTGCCTTTAAATTCCAGAAAATGATGTCATGGCTTTAGAAGCTTCTGATAGGCTAATTGACATCCTTTGTGTCAATTGGAGGTGTACCTGTGGATGTATTTCAAGGCCTAACTTCAAACTCAGTGTCTTTTTGCTTGACATCATAGGAAAATCAAATGAAATCAGCCAAGACCCCAGAAAAAAAGTTCATCCTTGGGAGCATTTTCCAAATGCCTGAAGGTACCACGTTCATCTGTACAAACAATAGTATTCAAGTAAAATCACTATAGGACCACGCAGTCGTCATACCGCTCAGGAAGGAGACGCGTTCTGTCTCCTAGAGATGAACGTACTTTGGTGCGAAATGTGCAAATCAATCCCAGAACAACAGCAAAGGACCTTGTGAAGATGCTGGAGGAAACAGGTACAAACATATCTATATCCACATTAAAACGAGTCCTATATCAACATAACTTGAAATTCAGCAAGGAAGAAGCCACTGCTCCAAAACCGCCATAAAAAAGCCAGAGTATGGTTTGCAACTGCACATGGGGACAAAGATTGTACTTATTGAAGAAATGTCCTCTGGTCTGATGAAACAAAAATAGAATTGTTTGACCATAATGATCATCGTTATGTTAGGAGGAAAAAGGGGGAGACTTGCAAGCCAAAGAACACCATCCCAACCGTTAAGCAGAGGGGGTGGCAGCATCAAGTTGTGCGTGTGCTTTGCTGCAGGAGGGACTGGTGCACTTCACAAAATAGATGGCATCTATTGAAGCAACATCTCAAGACATCAGTCAGGAAGTTAAAGCTTGGTCGCAAATGGGTCTTCCAAATGGACAATGACCCCAAGCATACTTCTAAAGTTGTGGCAACATGGCTTAAGGACAACAAAGTCAAAGTATTGGAGTGGTCATCACAAAGCCCTGACCTCAATCCTATAGAACATATCTGAAAAAGCGTGTGCGAGCAAGGAGGCAGACAAACCTGACTCAGTTACACCAGCTCTGTCAGGAGGAATGGGCCAAAATTGTGGGAAGCTTGTGGAAGGCTACCCGAAATGTTTGACCCAAGTTAAACCATTTAAAGGCAATGCTACCAAATACTAATTGAGTGTATGTAAACTTCTGACCCACTGAGAATGTGTGGAAGAAATAAAAGCTGAAATAAATCATTCTCTACTATTATTATGACATTTCACTTTCTTAAAATAAAGTGGTGATCCTAACTGACCTAAGACAGGTATTTTTTTACTTGGATTAAATGTCAGGAATTCTGAAAAACTGAGTTTAAATGTATTTGGCTAAGGTGTGTGTAGACTTCCAACTTCAACTGTCGATAATAAACAGTAACAGCAGCATGTGTAATGAGTCAAAAAAGTTAGTGCAAAAAGGTCCGTGCTGGAGGGAAGCCAAAGTCATTCCGCTACCCAAGAGTGGTAAAGCAGCCTTTACTGGTTCTAACAGCAGACCTATAAACTTGCTGCCAGCTCTTAGCAAACTGTTGGAACAGTTTATGTTTGACCAAATGCAATGCTATTTCTCTGTAAACAAATTAACAGCAGACTTTCAGCATGCTTATTGAGAAGGGCACTCAACATGTACTGCACTGACACAAATGTCTGATTTGTTGGAAGAAATTGATAATAAGGATCTGTACTGTTAGATTACAGAGCAGATTGACATTATTGACCATAACCTCCTGTTGGAAAACATATGTGTTATGGCTTTTCAACCTCTGCCATATCGTGGATTCAGAGCTATCGATCTAATAAAACTCAGGGGTTTCCTTTAATTTCTTATTATGGCTGCCATCCCGTTTAACGAGATAATTGTCATCAACAACCGCTGAATTGCATAGCCCCACATTCAAATAATATTACTAAACATATTTATATTCATGAAATTACAAGTGCAATATAGCAAAACACAGCTTAGCCTTTTGTTAATCCACCTGTCATGTCAGATTTTGAAAATGTGCTTTACAGGGAAAGCAATCCAAGCGTTTGTGTAAGTTTATTGATCGCTCAACAAAACATTATGTACACCTAGCATCAAGTAGCATGGTCACGAAAATCAGAAAAGCAATCAAATTAATCGTTTACCTTTGATGATCTTTGGATGTTTTCACTCACAAGACTCCCAGTTACAACATTAAATGTTCCTTTTGTTCCATAAAGATTATTTTTATATCCAAAATACCTCAGTTTGTTTGGCGCGTTATGTTTAGAAATTCACAGGAAAGAGTGGTCTACGACAAAGCAGACAAATTCCAAATAGTATCCGTAATGTCCACAGAAGCATGTCAAACGTTTTTTTAATCAATCCTCAGGTTGTTTTAAAAATATATAATTGATAATATATCAACCGCAACTGTCTTTTTCAGTCGGAGAGGTAAAGGCAATGGCTGCCCAACCTGTTACGCATACAAAACGCTGCTGGCACCCGACCATACAATGACGCAATGTTATCGTTCTCGCTCATTTTTCAAAATTAAAGCCTGAAACTATGTCTAAAGACTGTTGACACCTTGAGGAAGCGATAGGGAAAGGAATCTGGTTGATATCCCTTTAAATGGAGCAAAGGCAGGTTATGGAACATGGAGTTTTCAAAATAGAAGCCACTTCCTGGTTTGATTTTCCTCAGGGTTTTGCCTGCAATATCAGTTCTGTTATACTCACAGACAATATTTTGACAGTTTTGGAAACTTTAGAGTGTTTTCTATCCAATACTAATAATAATATGCATATATTAGCAACTGAGATTGAGGAGCAGGCTGTTTAGTTTGGGCAACTTATTCATCCAAGCTACTCAATACTGCCCCCCAGCCATAAGAAGTTAATGGAAGCTTCTCTAATGTCAAAAATGTAAAGTGTGGTGCACCGCAGGGCAGCTCTCTAGGCCCTCCACTCTTTTATATTTTTACCAATGACCTGCCACTGGCATTAAACAAAGCATGTGTGTCCATGTATGCTGATGATTCAACCATATACGTATCAGCAACCAAAGTTAAAGAAGGCACTGAAATCCTTAACAAAGAGTTCAAGTCTGTTTTGGACTGGGTGGCCAGTAATTAACTGGTCCTGAACATCTCTAAAACTAAGAGCATTGTATTTGGTACTAATTTAAATCTAGACCTCAACTGAATCTGGTAATGAGGAGACTAAATCACTTGGTGTTACCTTGGATTGTAAACTGACATGGTAAAAACATGTAGATTCAATGGTTGTACAGATGGGAATAGGTCTGTATGTAATAAAGAGATGCTCTGCTTTTATGGCAATGCACTCCAAAAGTCTTATCTTGATTATTGTCCAGTTGTGCTGCGAGGAAAGACCTAGTCAAGCTTCAGTTGGCCCAGAACAGAGCGGCACATCTTGCTCTTCATTGTAATCAGAGGGCTAATATAAATACTATGCATACCAGAAACAAAGAGTTGAAAATTCCAAATTGTTTGCATAGTCAACTTATAGAAAGCTCTGACACACACACTTACCCCACCAGAACAAATTCAGAACAAATTCAGAACAATTCAGAACAAATTCAAGAATTCGTACAGTATTATATAGAGCCATTATTGCATTGAATTCCCTTCCATCTCATATTGCCCAAATGAACAGCAAACCTGGTTTTAAAAAACAGATAAAGCAACACCTCACTGCACCACGCCTCTCCCCTATTTCACCTAGATATTTTTTGTTGTTGTATGTATTGATATGTGCCATTTTCATGTTTTGTGTGAACCCCAGGAAGTGGAGCTGCTGCTTTCGCAACAGCTAATATGGATCCTAATAAAATACCACAAAACAATTGATTTAACTATTTAGCAGCTTATAGCTTAGGGGTAGAAGCTGTTCAGGGTCCTGTTGGTTTCAGACTTTGTGCATTGGTACCTCTTGCAGTGTGGTAGCAGAAAGAACAGTATGTCTTGGGTGGATGGAGACACATCATGGTATAGAGGTCCTGGATGGCAGGGAGCTCGGCCCCAGTGATGTACTGGGCTGTACACCCTCTGTAGCACCTTGTGGTCGGATGCCAAGCAGTTGCCATACCAAGCAGTGATGAAGCCAGTCAAGATGCTCTCAATGCTGCAGCTATATAACTTTTTGAGGATCTGAGGGCCTGTCATGCCAAATAATGTCCCCCAGCCAAAAGTGTCCTTCTCTACTTCGCAATGGGATTCATTGACCACAGCTCAGCATTCAACACCATTGTGCCCTCCAAGGTCATCACTAAGCTAAGAACCCTGGGATTAATTAAACCCCTCCCTCTGCAACTGGATCCTGGACTTCCTGTCGGCCGCCCCCACATCTACCTCGCTGATCCTCAACACCATCTATTTTGTCTGATGTTTTCCCCACACTTGTTTTCACTGCTTTGCTGGCTCCCACCTCATTTACAATAACATAAATTTTACAACAAGATGTAATGTAATAAAATACCTACTGCCTTACGAGGGGTAGCTGGCCAAGCAGTGAAAACAAGGGTGGGGAAAACATCAAACAAAACAGATGACAGGTGATGGACAGATAAATTCACCCACAATGATGACATGAGACAAACAAGACACATGAAAATGCTTGCCACATATTCTGCACCAGGCCACCTCCTTACTTTCTCTCACATATTTACAGCAGAAACTGTGGATGGTGACCTCTGTTGTGTAGGGTTTCGACACCTTGGGAGGCCTGGACCCAGGGCGGGGACTGGAATCGGGACTGGAAAATGGTGCGAGGCGCCCAGCCTGAAAAAAAGAGAAAATATGTTTCTGAAGGTATTGTGCCATGGAGAGTTCCTCATCTCTGCAGAGAGTAAGACTGTGTGCAATAGCAACCAGCACAAAATCTGTGCCCCCTTTTTGCTGCTGGACTGCCTGCCACTCTACAGTGACAGAGGTCCCTGGAAAAGATAAGAGAGAGATGAGTCATGACCACTGGAGTCATACACCTTTAAAAATATATATATATTTCACCTTTTTTAAATTTCACCTAACCAGGTAGGCAAGTTGAGAACAAGTTCTCATTTACAATTGCGACCTGGCCAAGATAAAGCAAAGCAGTTCGACACATGCAACAACGCAGAGTTACACATGGAGTAAAACCAACGTACAATCAATAATACAGTAGAAAAATAAGTCTATATACAATGTGAGCAATTTAGGTGAGATAAGGGAGGTAAAGGCAAAAAAAAGGCCATGGTGGCGAAGTAAATACAATATAGCAAGTAAAACACTGGAATGGTAGATTTGCAGTGGAAGAATGTGCAAAGTAGAAATAGAAATAATGGGGTGCAAAGGAGCAAAATAAATCAATCAATACAGTAGGGGAAGAGGTAGTTGTTTGGGCTAAATTATAGATGGGCTATGTACAGGTGCAGTAATCTGTGAGCTGCTCTGACAGCTGGTGCTTAAAGCTAGTGAGGGAGATGTGTTTCCAGTTTCAGAGATTTTTGTAGTTCATTCCAGTCATTGGCAGCAGAGAACTGGAAGGAGAGCCGGCCAAATGAGGAATTGGCTTTGGGGGTGACCAGAGAGATGTACCTGTAGGAGCCCGTGCTACAGGTGGGTGCTGCTATGGTGACCAGCGAGCTGAGATAAGGGGGGATTTTACCTAGCAGTGTCTTGTAGATGACCTGCAGCCAGAAGATTTGGCGACGAGTATGAAGCGAGGGCCAGCCAACGAGAGCGTACAGGTCGCAGTGGTAGGTAGTATATGGGGCTTTGGTGACAAAACGGATGGCACTGTGATAGACTGCATCCAATTTATTGACTAGGGTATTGGAGGCTATTTTGTAAATGACATCGCCGAAGTCGAGGATCGGTAGGATGGTCAGTTATACGAGGTTATGTTTGGCAGCATGAGTGAAGGATGCTTTGTTGCGAAATAGGAAGCCAATTCTAGATTTAACTTTGGATTGGAGATGTTTGATGTGAGTCTGGAAGGAAAGTTTACAGTCTAACCAGACATCTAGGTATTTGTAGTGATGCTGGACGGGCAGGCAGGTGCAGGCAGCGATGAGTTGAAGAGCATGCACTTAGTTTTACTTGTATTTAAGACCAGTTGGAGGCCACGGAAGGAGAGTTGTATGGCATTGAAGCTTGTCTGGAGGGTTGTTAACACAGTGTCCAAGGAAGGGCCAGAAGTATACAGAATGGTGTCGTCTGCGTAGAGGTGGATCAGAGACTCACCAGCTGCAAGAGCGACATCATTGATGTATACAGAGAAGAGAGTCGGCCCAAGAATTGAACCCTGTGGCACCCCCATAGAGACTTCCAGAGGCCCGGACAACAGGCCCTCCGATTTGACACACTGAACTCTATCAGAAAAATAGTTGGTGAATCAGGTGAGGCAATACTTTGAGAAATCAAGGATATTGAGTCTGCCGATGAGGATGTGGTGATTGACAGAATCGAAAGCCTTGGCCAGGTCGATGAATATGGCTGCACAGTATTGTTTCTTATCGATGGTGGTTAAAATATCGTTTAGGACCTTGAGCGTGGCTGAGGTGCACCCATGACCAGCTCTGAAACCAGATTGCATAGCGGGGAAGGTGCGGTGGGATTTGAAATGGTCGGTAATCTGTTTGTTGACTTGGCTTACGAAGACCTTAGAAAGGCAGGGTAGGATAGATATAGGTCTGTAGCAATTTGGGTCAAGAGTGTCCCCCCCCTCTTTGAAGAGGGGGATGACCGCAGCTGCTTTCCAATCTTTGGGAATCTCTGACAACACGAACGAGAGGTTGAACAGGTTAATAATAGGGGTTGCAACAATTTTGGCAGATCATTTTAGAAAGAAAGCGTCCAGATTGTCTAGCCTGGCTGATTTGTAGAGGTCCAGATTTTGCAGCTCTTTCAGAACATCAGCTGACTGAATTTGGGAGAAGGAGAAATGGGGAAGGCTTGAGCGAGTTGCTGTGGGGGGTATAGTGCTGTTGACCGGGGTAGGGTAGCCAGGTGGAAAGCATGGCCAGCTGTCGAAAAGTGCTTACTGAAATTCTCAATTATAGTGGATTTATCGGTGGTGACAGAGTGTACTATCCTCAGTGCAGTGGGCAGCTGGGAAGAGGTGCTCTTATTCTCCATGGACTTTACAGTGTCCCAGAACTTATTTGAGTTTGTGTTGCAGGAAGCAAATTTCTGCTTGAAAAAGCTAGCCTTGGCTTTTCTAACTGCCTGTGTATATTGGTTTCTAACTTCCCTGAAAAGTTGCATATCACAGGGGCTGTTCAATGCTAATGCAGAATGCCACAGGATATTTTTGTGTTGGTTAAGGGCAGTCAGGTCTGGAGAGAACCAAGGGCGTTCCTGGTTCTAAATTTCTTGAATGGGGCATGCTTATTTAAGATGGTGAGGAAGGCATTTTTTTAAATAACCAGGCATCCTCTACTGACGAAATCAGGTCAATATCCTTCCAGGATACCCCAGCCAGGTCAATTAGAAAGGCCTGCACGCTGAAGTGTTTCAGGGAGCGTTTGACAGTGATTAGTGGAGGTCGTTTGACCGCTGACCCATTACGGATGCAGGCAATGGGGCAGAGGTCTATTTAGAGGGCAAGTTGGTTAGGAAGATATCTATGAGGGTGCCCGTGTTTACAGCTTTGGGGTGGTACCTGGTAGGTTCATTGATATTTTGTGTGAGATTGAGGGCATCAAGCTTAGATTGTAGGATGGCTGGGGTGTTAAGCATTTCTCCGGTTTAGGTCACCTAGCAGCACGAGCTCTGAAGATAGATGGAGGTCATTCAGTTCACATATGGTGTCCAGAGCGTGGTCTATAGCAGGCGGCAACAGTGAGAGATTGTTTCTAGAGAGGAGGATTTTTAAAAGTAGAAGTTCAAATTGTTTGGGTACAGACCTGGATAGTAGGACAGAACTCTGCAGGCTATCTCTGCAGTAGATTGCAACACTGCTCCCTTTGGCCATTCTATCTTGTCTGAAAATGTTGGAGATATGGATTGGAGAATTCAGAGTTTTTGGTGGTCTTCCTAAGCCAGGATTCAGACACGGCTAGGACATCCGGGTTGGTAGAGTGTGCTAAAGCAGTGAATAAAACAAACTTAGGGGCGAGGCTTCTAATGTTAATGTGCATGAAACCACATTACGGTTACAGAAGTCATCAAAAGAGAGCGCCTGGGGAATAGGAGTGGAGCTAGGCACTGCAGGGCCTGGATTCACCTCTACATCGCCAGAGGAACAGAGGTGGAGTAGGATAAGGGTACGGCTAAAAGCTATGAGAATTGGTCGTTTAGGATGTCCGGAACAGAGAGTAAAAGGAGCAGGTTTCTGGGGGCAATAAAATTGCCCTGTAGAGCAGAAAGAACTGTAGACTGTAGAGTATATTGAAACAGTAGGCAGTACTGTACAGTTCAGAGTGTAGGGTGAAGATTTGGTCACAATATATATATATATATATTTATCTTTATTTAACTAGGCAAGTCAGTTAAGAACTAATTCTTGTTTTCAATGACGGCCTAGGAACAGTGGGTTAACTGCCCACAATATAATGGTCAGATATGAACTAGAGAATAGGGGTTGGAGAGTCCTACTGCTCACACTATTAGTGTGTGAGAGAAAAGGAGAACCATGGTTTTCATGGCCTCCCTCCCTTCCCCCTGCCTATGTGGATAAAGCCTGTTGATGTAAAGATTTAACACAGAGCCATGTTGTCCCATCTGTGCTTATGACTGTTGGCACACTGCCAGCTCTAATCCTCCAGGGTGTTAACCAGGAAACTGTGTGTGTGTGTTTGTGAGTGCATATCTGCGTGTGGCTATGTGCATTCCAAATATATGCATGCTGTTCCTCTACATAATCCATATGGTAGTCATATGGTTCCACACAAATACTATTTTTCCAGGTTAAACTAAGGTCATTCACCAGATACAAGTATTAATTGCTTCAGACATGTCTGTGCTGTTCAACGGTCGTTACAGCCGTTACTCATATCCTGCCTCTGTAGTTTTCCAAGCCCCACACACACATTTACTGGCAGGGCAAACTGTCCCTACGCATTCCCCTCACTCACTGGAAAAATCATTTTGACAAAGAATCCAACCCCTAAGCCCAGTGAAAACTCAGCAGCGTAGCCAGATTTTTTCCATTGGTCATAGGGTCTGGAAAACGGCATCAGCTAACTAGAGTTGGGTCTTGTTATGTACAGCAATGTTCAGAGAGCAAGATCAATAGCAACAGCAAGATCCATTGTATGCTTTGGCAATGTGGTAAATCTTTCCATGCCAATAAAGTATTTTAAATTGAATCAATAGCACTGTCACACATCATGTGGGAGATGGGGTCCATATGTATGACCTGCGGTTATTTAGTTAACAGGGTAATTCATGATATTTTTTTTTATTTTTTATTTAACTAGGCAAGTCAGTTAAGAACAAATTCTTATTTTACAATGATAGCCTACCCTGACCAAAACCTACCCTGACCCAGATGGCACTGGGCCAATTGTGCCCCGCCCTATGGGACTCCCAATCACGGTTGGTTGTGATACAGCACGTGATTGAACCAGGGTCTGTAGTGACACCTCTAGCACTGAGATGCAGTGCCTGAGTGACCGCTGCGCCGCTCGGGAGACCATGCTAGTATCTAATGAACTATTCTGTGGGTAAAAAGAGTTGGAGCAAAGAGTGTTTTGTCTGCAGCGAGGGTGTTATGTGATAACATGATAATTTGTGAGGGTGATACACTGTTTTTTAAATCTTTAATTTCACCTTTATTTAACCAGGTAGGCTAGTTGAGAACAAGTTCTCATTTGCAACTGCGACCTGGCCAAGATAAAGCGTAGCAATTCGACACATACAACAACACGGAGTTACACATGGAATAAACAAAACATACAGTCAATAATACAGTAGAACAAAAGAAAACAAAAAGTCTATATACAGTGAGTGCAAATGAGGTAAGTTAGGAAATAAATAGGCCATGGTGGCAAAGTAATTACAATATAGCAATTAAACACTGGAATGGTAGATCGGCAGAATATGAATGTGCAGGTAGAGATACTGGGGTGCAAAGGAGCAAAATAAATACCAGTATGGGGATGAGGTAGGTAGGTAGATAGATGGGCTGTTTACAGATGGGCTATGTACAGGTGCAGTGATCTGTAAGCTGCTCTGACAGCTGGTACTTAAAGCTAGTGAGGGAGATGTGAGTCCAGCTTCAGAACTTTTTGCAATTCGTTCCAGTCATGAGAACTGGAAGGAAAGATGAGTGGGTGCTGATATGGTGACCAGTGAGCTGAAATAAGGTGGGGCTTTACCTAGCAGAGACTTGTAGATAACCTGTAGCCAGTGGATTTGGCGACGAGTATGAAGCGAGGGCCAACCAACGAGAGCGTACAGGTCGCAATGGTGGGTAGTGTATGGGGCTTTAGTGCCAAAACAGATGGCACTGTGATAGACTACATCCAGTTCGTTGAGCAGAGTGTTGGAGGTTATTTTATAGATGACATCACTGAAGTCGAGAATCGGTAGGATGGTCAGTTTTACGAGGGTATGTTTGGCAGCATGAGTGAAGGATGCTTTGTTGTGATATAGGAAGCCGATTCTAGATTTAATTTTGGATTGGAGATGCTTAATGTGAGTCTGGAAGGAGAGTTTACAATCTAACCAGACACCCAGGTATTTGTAGTTGTCCACGTATTCTAAGTCAGAGCCGTCCAGAGTAGTGATGCTGGACGGGCGAGCAGGTGCGGGCAGTGATCGATTGAATAGCATGCATTTAGTTTTACTTGCGTTTAAGATCAGTTGGAGGCCACGGAAGGAGAGTTGTATGGCATTGAAGCTCATCTGGAGGTTAGTTAACACAGTGTCCAAGGAGGGGCCAGAAGTATACAGAATGGTGTCGTCTGCGGAGAGGTGGATCGGAGAATCACCAGCAGCAAGAGCAACATCATTGATGTATACAGAAAAGAGAGTCGGCCCAAGAATTTAACCCTGTGGCACACCCATTGAGACTGTCAGAGGTCCGGACAACAGTCCCTCCGATTTGACACACTGAACTCTATTAGAGAAGTAGTTGGTAAACCAGGCGAGGCAATCATTTGAGAAACCAAGGCTGTCGAGTCTGCCAATAAGAATGTTGTGATTGACAGAGTCGAAAGCCTTGGCCAGGTCGATGAATACGGCTGCACAGTAATGTCTCTTATCGATGGCGGTTATGATGTCGTTTAGAACCTTGAGCGTGGCTGAGGTGCACCCATGACCAGCTCTGAAACCAGATTGCATAGTGGAGAAGGTATGGTGGGATTCTAAATGGTCAGTAATCTGTTTGTTAACTTGGCTTTCGAAGACCTTAGAAAGGCAGGGTAGGATAGATATAGGTCTGTAGCAGTTTGGGTCTAGAGTGTCACCCCCTTTGAAGAGGGGAATGACCACGGCAGCTTTCCAATCTTTGGGAATCTCAGACGATACGAAAGAGAGGTTGAACAGGTTAGTAATTGGGGTTGCAAAAATTTCAACAGATCATTTTAGAAAGAGAGGGTCCAGGTGGTCAAGCCCGGCTGATTTGTGCTCTTATTCTCCATGGACTTTACAGTGTCCCAGAACTTTTTTGAGTTAGTACTACAGGATGCAAATTTCTGTTTGAAAAAGCTTGCCTTAGCTTTTCTAACTGCCTGTGTATATTTGTTCCTAACTTCCCTGAAAAGTTGCATATTACGGGGGCTATTCCATGCTAATTCAGAACGCCACAGGGTGTTTATGTGCTTGTCAATGGCAGACAGGTCTGGAGTGAACCAATGACTATATCTATTCCTAGTTCTACATTTTTTGAGAGGGGCATGCTTATTTAAGATGTTGAGGAAGGCACTTTTAAAGAATAGCCAGTCACCATCTACTGACGGGATGAGGTCAATATCCTTCCAGGATACCCCGGCCAGGTCAATTAGAAAGGCCTGCTCGTAGAAGTGTTTCAGGGAGCGTTTGACACTGATGAGGGGTGTTCGTTTGGTCGCAGACCCAATACGGATGCAGGCAATATGGCAGTGATCGGTGAGATCTTGATTGAAAACAGCAGAGGTGTATTTGGAGGGCGAATTAGTTAGGATGACATCTATGAGGGTGCCCATGTTTACTGATTTGGGGTTGTACCTGGTAGGTTCATTGATCATTTGTGTGAGATTGAGGCCATCAAGCTTAGTTTGTAGGATGGCCGGGGTGTTAAGCATGTCCCAATTTAGGCCACCTAGCAGCACGAGCTCAGAAGATAGATGGGGGGCAATCAATTCACATATGGTGCCAAGGGCACAGCTGGGGGCAGAGGGAGGTCTATAGCAAGCGACAACAGTGAGAGATTTGATTCTGGAAAGGTGAATTTTTAGAAGTAGAAGCTCAAATTGTTTGGGTACAGACTTAGATAGCCTGCAGAGTTCTGTATTACTATCTTTGCAGTAGATTGCAACACCGCCCCCTTTGGCAGTTCTATCTTGGCGGAAAACGTTATAGTTAGGAATGGAAATTTCAAGGTTTTTGGTGGTTTTCCTAAGCCAGGATTCAGACACGGCTAAGACATCTGGGTTGGCAGAGTGTTCTAAAGCAGTGAGTAAAACAAACTTAGGGAGTAGGCTTCTAATGTTAAAATGCATGAAACCAAGGCTTTTACGTTTACAGAAGTCAACAAATGAGAGCACCTGCGGGGTGGGAGTGGAGCTGGGCACTGCAGAAAATGTATTCACAGATATCTGTGCACTAGAAATGAGGTGTTCTCTCTACATTGCTGACAAATAATAAGACCAGATATGAGATGCAGAGTGGAAGTGGTATTTAAGACAGCTGCGAGAGCTCCTGGGGGACACACAGAGGCAGAGAGGCATCCAGATAAATAACTGCAGTGCTGTACCAACCAACTCTGTAGGGAAGGTCACGCATTAGCCAGGGGGATATCTCGCCTGGAACAGAGGCATTTGGAAAGTCAGAAGCTTGTCAGACTGGACACAAAGCGTGGCACAGCAGTCTGGTTGAGTGGTCTGACCTGATTTAACCCAGCAGCATGGCCATGGTCCCTGCATCCCCATCTCTGAGCTGAGGAGAGAAGGGAGGAGGAGAAAGGAGAGGATACAGTAGGATAGTGGGGAGAAGATGAATAAGAAGATAACTGCATGAGCATGGGGACATGACTGGAAATAACTTAAATGGAATTGGGTAAGACCATTGGCTCTAATATGGCCATATTGTCAAGAAGACTGCCGACAATTTTATGGGTGTTTTTAACTTAATTCATAGCACATTTGTCTGGAACAGAACACTTAGCAAAGGACTTGCCTTTCTGCCTGGCTTTTGGGAATGTAAAGCAGAAATATCTAATCTGTTGGCACCATGCTCAGCAATAAAATTCAAATAGCAAAACAGATAAATATGTCCTTTACCATAATAATAGGTCTCACTGTTATCTTCCTTTCCACACCAGCTGGCTGCCTGTCATAACAACCAATCTACAGGGTCACTCAAGTGATCCAAGTGGGGATTACAGATGCTGTTCTCTGAATTTCCAATGACATGGTACAACAGAGGGACACATTGCTGTTATCATTATTATCATTGAGGATTAAGAAGTCAATATCTTATCTACTTCTCTCTCTCATCTGAACAAGCCAATTGGACAGTGAGTTGAAACATGGGGGAAAAGCAAGCATTTGGATTAATGAAATTAAACCAATAAGATGCCAACTCAGAGGGCCTGAGGATTTATGAGATTACTCTATTGGCTTTGGCCATAAATCTAAATCCTGTTATTCATTCAGAAACATCCAATGGCGCTGAGGTCAATTAGTGCCACAGCTCCACAGACAGACCTGGCTGGGCTCAGGGACAATTTCTCCATGTACAGTGGGGCAAAAAAATATTTAGTCAGCCACCAATTGTGCAAGTTCTCCCACTTAAAAAGATGAGAGTGGCCTGTAATTTTCATCATAGGTACACTTCAACTATGACAGACAAAATGAGAAGGGGGAAAAAATCCAGAAAATCACATTGTATGATTTTTAATTTATTTATTTGCAAATGATGGTGGAAAATAAGTATTTGGTCACCTACAAACAAGCAAGACTTGTTCTGTAAGAGGCTCCTCTGTCCTCCACTCGTTACCTGTATTAATAGCACCTGTTTGAACTTGTTATCAGTATAAAAGACACCTGTCCACAACCTCAAACAGTCACACTTTTTTGCCCCACTGTTGTCACAGTGGGATCCTGTTATCCCAGTAGTCACACCCTGCTGGGGGTTTTGTGCTGTTCAGATTATGACATTTTCCCTGTTCCTCCACACAACTGACGTTCCAAATTGTTTTGATTTGCAGACATATCAGATGTTTTGAGGGCAGAACAATGTGGCATGTGAGATGTTATCCTATACATAACTGTGGTGGCTGTCATTTCCCCCTGCTCTAATTTTGTGTATCTTCCATCCATTGGTAGCGCTTCTAACGAGGCAGTTTTTGTGTGGGCAGGGTGAAAACAGCTCCTGAATTAAAGGCAAGATGCTTCTTCACAGCAGATGCCTCTCACAGGAGAGTTTTCTACACCTCCCAGTCTCAGCACATTCTCCGCAAACCACTCAAAAGCAACATGGAAATGTGCCATTCAAGAGAGCAGAATGAGAAAAAGAAACCCACCCTAAAATTCTTGCTTGAGGAATGTTTTTTTTGCTAAAATCTGTTTTTGCCCATTTTAATTCAGTTATTTTCATATCCTATTCTTCTGAACATCATACATGTAATCCGCTACTTAGTCAGCAATGTCCTCTGACTTCCAGCACAGTGAGATTCAATTCCCAGTGGTCCAGATTAATATCCACACACTCAAATGACACATGCTCCTCAGGCATTTCTACATTTCTGGTTTGACATGAATACTCTGCCATCCCATGCATAAGCACAACTGTATGTGCATTATCATTATGCTTCAAATAGTGAGCAAAGGGACTGGAAACTTCCCGCAAAACTTTCCTTGTCATATTTCAAGTCATGCAGGACCGTGGAGCAGTTGGGCTGAGGCCAATTTCCTTTGAAGCATACAGAACTGTTAGAGTGAATATGCTGCTGAAGCTTTGACACCTGGTTCTGGGGGATTGAGCACGTCAACTATTCATAGGCCTTGCAGATGTGGTGCTTGAGGGATTGAGAGTGCCTCTGGCTTTTTGTTTTGATAGTACTCACTAGCGATGTTACAAGGAGCACGTTGCCAGATGGGAGCTCCATGCTTAACGGCCATATGGGACTGTGATGATTAATCGAATCGCGATGCCATTGGTGCCCCCAACTCCCTCTAACCCCCCACCTGCTGCCAGCTTATTGAGATCATTTTATATCCACTGATCTTTGTGTTTGAGGAAAACATTACATCTGAGGCATGGTATAACACAACTTGGTTCCCTTCCCTGACCAAACATAGACAGAACATGAAATAGAAACTGGACAGGAAAAAATACTGGTATGCCATTATGACCACGTTGCTTAGTATCACATATCATTTTACAGGGAGGATTTTTGAGATTAGTGTCCCTTCCTTAGTTTTTTTAGGTGAACATGCCCCTCTGAATCCACCTAGTATAGCTGATAAACAAGGGAATTGCATTTCATATTTTCACTCATACTGTTATTTTTCATCTATAGTTTCCAGTAAATTTCAGGAAAGTATGATAACAACCAATCAAGTCAACCCACCAGACAACCACCTCGCATTCTCTCTGTGTATGATAAGATTATGTTTTCCTGCCACCCACAGAAGCAGAGTGATCTCTGTGTACTGAGACATGTCCCTGTTAGCATTTGACTGCTGGGCTGAATCTCAAACGGCACCCTATTCCCTATATAGTGCACTACTTTTGATCAGAGCCCTATGGTTGTAAAGTAGTGCACTACAAGGTAATAAGGTGCCATTTGGGATGCATTTATGGTTCATTTTCCTGTATTGGAGAAAGCAGATGTCAGATGGTGATTTTTGTTGGTAAGTGAAACAGGAGTCCCTTGGAGGTCTCTGGTAGTTGTTGCTCTACAGCAGAGGTACGAGGCTTCTGTTCTTGGCTATTTCTATCTCCTGTCACTCTGCACGCTTCTGTAGCCCATACACCACTTCATCAGCTGGTGGCACTGCTGGAGTCCATTAGTATCCAATTATCTCAGAGGAACTGCTAGCTACCACACCACAGGAGACTGGCACTGTGGCTAGCCTACTGTACATTAGGCTATCTGACAGAAAACATCAATGTTATTGATCGTTATATAAAGATTGCTATGTAGAAAAAATATTATTGTGATTGTTATGCAGAGGTTCTTTGTCCCACACTTACATAGCTAAAGTGTTTCTTAGACTCTAGATCTGATCAATTAATATGTAATTGATGAACAGGGGAGTGGAGTAATCACAAGAAAACATTTAATAAATTGTGAAGGTCCTCATTTACTTCAATGTTCTACACGGATTCGGTCTCAGGAAGTGCCTGCTGTGCCAGACTGGTCTCATAGACTAGACCTAACATAGTAAATATACATTGGGGATACTCAAATTAGTATGATATGTTACATTTGGTATGGTTACATAAGATATAAGTTAATCCGACCCACTCTCCCTAGTCATCGCCATTTTACCTGCTGTTGTTGTGTTAGTTGACTAGCTGTTGTTGTCTCACCTGTTGTTTTAGCAAGCTCTCCCAATCAAGACCTGCGATTACTTTATGCCTTGCTGTATGTCTCTCTCAAATATCAATATGCCTTGTATACTGTTGTTCAGGTTAGTTATCATTGTTTTAGTTTACAATGGAGCCCCTAGTTCCACTCCTCACACCTCTGATACCTCCTTTGTCCCACCTCCCACACATGTGGTGATCTCACCCATTATAACCAGCATGTCCAGAGATACAACCTCTCCTTCTGTAGCTCAGTTGGTAGAGCATGGCGCTTGGAACGCCAGGGTAGTGGGTTCGATTCCCGGGATCACCCATACGTAGAATGTATGCACACATGACTGTAAGTCGCTTTGGATAAAAGCGTCTGCTAAATGGCATATTTTTTTTTTTTTTTTTTCTTATCATCACCCATTCTTTAAAAGTAACTTCCTCACCATCTTAGACAAGCATCCTCCGTTCAAAAAATTCAGAACTAAGAACAGATCTAGCCCTTGGTTCACTCCAGACCTGACTGCCCTCGACCAGCACAAAAACATCCTGTGGCGGACTGCAATAGCATCGAATAGTCCCCGCGATATGCAACTGTTCAGGGAATTCAGGAACCAATACACGCAGTCAGTCAGGAAAGCAAAGGCCAGCTTTTTCAAGCAGAAATTTGCATCCTGTAGCTCTAACTCCAAAAAGTTCTGGGACACTGTAAAGTCCATGGAGAACAAGAGCACCTCCTCCCAGCTGCCCACTGCACTGAGGCTAGGTAACACAGTCACCACCGATAAATCCGTGATAATCGAAAACTTCAACAAGAATTTCTCAACGGCTGGCCATGCCTTCCTCCTGGCTACTCCAACCTCGGCCAACAGCTCCGCCCCCCCTGCAGCTACTCGCCCACTCCTCCCCAACTTCTCCTTTACCCAAATCCAGATAGCAGATGTTCTGAAAGAGCTGCAAAACCTGGACCCATACAAATCAACTGGGCTTGACAATCTGGACCCTCTATTTATGAAACTGTCCGCCGCCAATGTCGCAACCCCTATTACCAGCCTGTTCAATCTCTCCTTCGTATCATCTGAGATCCCCAAGGATTGGAAAGCTAACGCAGTCATCCCCGGAGACACCCTGGACCCAAACTGTTACAGACCTATATCCATCCTGCCCTGCCTATCTAAGGTCTTCGAAAGCCAAGTCAACAAACAGATCACTGACCATCTCCAATCCGTGCAATCCGGTTTCCGAGCCGGTCACGGGTGCAGCTCAGCCACGCTCACGGTACTAAACGATGTCATAACCGCCATCGATAAAAGACAGTACTGTGCAGCCGTCTTCATCGACCTGGCCAAGGCTTTTGACTCTGTCAATCACCATATTCTTATCGGCAGACTCAGTAGCCTCGGTTTTTCTAATGACTGCCTTGCCTGGTTCACCAACTACTTTGCAGACAGAGTTCAGTGTGTCAAATCGGAGGGCATGTTGTTCGGTCCTCTGGCAGTCTCTATGGGGGTACTACAGGGTTCAATTCTCAGGCTGACTATTTTCTCTGTATATATCAATGATGTTGTTCTTGCTGCGGGCGATTCCCTGATCCACCTCTACGCAGACTACACTATTCTGTATACTTCTGGCCCTTCCTTGGACACTGTGCTATCTAACCTCCAAACGAGCTTCAATGCCATACAACTCTCCTTCCGTGGCCTCCAATTGCTCTTAAACGCTAGTAAAACCAAATGCATGCTTTTCAACCATTCGCTGCCTGCACCCGCACGCCCAACTAGCATCACCGCCCTGGATGGTTCCGACCTAGAATATGTGGACATCTATAAGTACCTTGGTGTCTGGCTAGACTGCAAACTCTCCTTCCAGACTCGTATCAAACATCTCCAATCCAAAATCAAATCTACAGTCGGCTTTCTATTTCGCAACAAAGCCTCCTTCACTCACGCTGCAAAACTTACCCTAGTAAAACTGACTATCCTACCGATCCTCGACTTCGGCGATGTCATCAACAAAATAGCTTCCAATACTCTTCTCAGCAAACTGGATGCAGTTTATCACAGTGCCATCCATTTTGTTACTAAAGCACCTTATACCACCCACCACTGCGACCTGTATGCTCTAGTCGGCTGGCCCTCGCTACATGTTCGTCGCCACTGGCTCCAGGGCATCTACAAGTCTATGCTAGGTAAAGCTCTGCCTTATCTCAGTTCACTGGTCACGATGGCAACAACCACCCGTAGCACGCGCTCCAGCAGGTGTATCTCATTGATCATCCCTAAAGCCAAAACCTCATTTGGCCGCCTTTCCTTCCAGTTCTCTGCTGCCTATGACTGGAACGAATTGCAAAAATCTCTGAAGTTGGAGACTTTTATCTCCCTCACCAACTTTAAACATTTGCTGTCTGAGCAGTTAACCGATCGCTGCAGCTGTACATAGTCCATCGGTATATAGCCCACCCAATTTACCTACCTCATCCCCATACTGTTTTTATTTTATTCACTTTTCTGCTCTTTTGCACACCAGTATCTCTACCTGCACATGTTCATCTGATCAATTATCACTCCAGTGTTAATCTGCTAAATTGTAATTATTCACTCCTATGGCCTATTTATTGCCTACCTCCTCATGCCTTTTGCACAAAATGTATATATATCTTTTTTTTCTACTATGTTATTGACTTATTTATTGTTTATTGTTTACTCCATGTGTAACTCTGTGTTGTTGTCTGTTCACACTGCTATGCTGTAACGGCGTTCGTCTGTTGAAGGAAGAGAGTCGGACCGAAATGCAGCGTAGTGGTTACTCATGACTTTAATGAAGGAAAACGGAACGATACATGAAATAACTCATAAATACAAAAACAACAAACGGAACGTGAAACCTATTACAGCCTATCTAGTGAACACTACACAGAGACAGGAACAAACACCCACGAAATACAAAGCGAAACTGAGGCTGCCTAAATACGGTTCCCAATCGGAGACAACGATAAGCACCTGACTCTAATTGAGAATCGCCTCAGGCAGCCAAACCTATACCACACCCCTAATCAGCCGCAATCCCAAATAATACAAACCCCAATACGAAACACAACATATAAACCCATGTCACACCCTGGCCTACCCAAACATATAACAAAAACACAAAATACAATGACCAAGGCGTGACATATGCTTTATCTTGGCCAAGTCGCAGTTGCAAATGAGAAATTGTTCTCAACTAGCCTACCTGGTTAAATAAAGGTGAAATAAAAGATAAAAATAAATACAACTTAACACAAAAGTAAAACTGGGGTGGTTGGTCGGGGTGGTGTATAACGCAAACGTTTAGCAACTCAAAGCATGCGTGTTCGAATCTCATCCCTAACCTTAACTTTTCAACCTAACTCCTAACCTTAACCCAAAATAAATTGTAACATATAATACAAAATGGATGATGGACATTCAGAAATGAATACATACCATACTAATTGGAGTGTCCTGGATTAACATTTACTATGTTACATCTACTCCTGAGTCCAGGTTGGCTGTCCCTGGCCCACACACACAGCTACTGTATGCCCACAGAAAGAGAGAGGGAGAGTATCCTCTGTGTTCAGTCATTCATAAAGGATGCCTCAATGTGAATAGCTCCCCTCAGGGGGCTGTCAATGAGGTAAAGAGGAAGGATGGATAAGAGCATCAAGTGAATTAATCATGACCATAGACAGAAAGTCATGTGGAAAAAAGTCCCTCTCCCTCAGGCCTAATAGTTTCATTTTGGAAGGGCAGAGAGGCTATCCACAAAGCTGATGCAATAGTTCTCACTTAACCAAGCTGAACACGAACGAGGCAGGGTCAGTTGGTACAGAATTGTGGGATTTGGAGTAGGGTTAGAGTTCAGAAATTATTTGATAAGGACACAATCATAAACTGTTTGTAAAAGCATTTTGTATCAAGACAATGTGTTGTATGCTCCTCTGGGATTATACAGTACAATGCAATATATTACATGTTAATTTATGTTCACTATAGCAGGAAGCTACTTCTCATTTTGAGCGAGAGGCAAAGTTGGACACTGAAATAGCTGAGAAATGAAAAACGTCGTATTTTCAAATAATACATCAGGGAGGCCTTCTCTCTCTCCAGTACCTCTCCTCTCCACACTGTCATCCATCTTTCACCCCATTCTCTGTCCTCTGAGCCATCCATACTCAGAGTGAAAAGAGTGGCCATCCCTCCATCTCACTCCCCTCTCTCTCCCTGTGACAGTCCCTCTATCTATGACACCCAGCTCTGTCACCCAGAACAAAGCCTCTCCACAGACAGGAGCACGGCTCTTAAAAGCTGGGCCAAGGAGAGAGAGTCTGGGGATAGGGTGACAAAGAGAGGGACTGAGAGAAAGAGAGAGTGTGTGTCTCTATGCTAAAAAGATTTGTTCACTGGCCCTGATAGCTCTCCCTTTTTGCTCTCCCGGTGGTTGGATGGATTCCCTATCTCTTGAAGCAAATACCCTGAAAGTGACCCTGAGCCCAGTGTGTTTTTAATTGTCTGTAATGGAGCACTATATCTGTCTCAGTCTGGAGGGGAATCTCCTGCTGCTTCTGTGTTCACAGGCCTGTGTTTTGAGCACACACATGATACCTGACATGAGGAATTGTCTATCTTATACCAGCATAGTGCAGGTATCACATAATTGATTCATCCCTATGCAGATCATACAAACACTTGTGCCTATACGTAAGAGACATCATTAAAACAATTTGCCTGGTCAGAGAGGTATGTACAGTATGCCTGTCTCTCTAATCGCTGGCCCATTGTTCACGTACCATGCACAGCAATAACGTGGCACAACTAATCTTGGAGATAACAGAATATGACTCTGTCCCAGATGACAGGCGCCTAACCTGTTTTTATAAGACTTTCATTTAAAAAATAAGGCCAAAGTGACATAAGCATTTAATTGCATCTGCACTAAGCGCTCTGAATTAGCACTTATCAGAGATTTCATTACCCACACAGTTGTATCCTATTCTTGCAGCCAAGAGGTTTCTGCTCAGCATATGCCAGGTGGATGCAGAATTAGCCCACATTATGACCCGAGGGTCATCCATCTCATAACTTCATGTTTCCCTGCCTCAAAGTGAATTCCCTTTCAATCATGCTCTATTTTCAACTGGAGTGTTGTTGTGAATTCTCACCCAGAGGGTTAGCTATATGATGCCACTGTTCTGCAGATCAGAGGTCTTTTGACTGTGTTCTCAGTCAAAGTGACTGGGAGAATAGCTGCAGATAACATTAGACAGCAAGGGCTTTGGTTATTTTACTAAAGGTGCATAGCCGAACAAAAATATAAATGCGATGTGTAAAGTGTTTACATCCCTGTTAGTGAGCATGTTTCGTTTGCCAAGATAATCCATCCACCTGACAGGTGTGGCATATGAAGAAGCTGATTAAACAGCATGATAATTACACAGGTGCACCTTGTGTTGGGGGACAATAATCTTGTCACAACATAATACCACAGATGTCTCATGTTTTCAGGGAGTGTACAATTGGCATGCCGACTGCAGGAATGTCCACCAGAGCTGTTGTCAGAGAATTTAATATAATTTATCTACCATGAGCTGTCTCCAATGTCCTTTTAGAGAATTTGGCAGTACATCCAACCGGCTTCACAACCACAGACCATGTGTAACCACGGCAGCCCAGAAACTCCACATCCGGCTTCTACACCTGTGGGATCATCTGAGACCAGCCATTCAGACAGCTGATGAAACTGTGGGTTTGCACAACCAAAGAATTTCTGCACAAACTGTCAGAAACCGTCTCAGGGAAGCTAATCTGCATGCTTGTCGTCCTCACCCGGGTCTTGAACTGTCTGCAGTTCGGCGTCGTAACCGACTTTGTTGGGCAAATGCTCACCTTTGATGGCCACCGGCATGCTGGAGAAGTGTGCTCTTCACGGTTGAATCCCGGTTTCAACTGTACAGGGCAGATGGCAGACAGCGTGTGGGTGAGAGGTTTGCTTATGTCAACAGAGTGTTGCATGGGGGCGGTGGGGTTATGATATGGGCAGGCATAAGCTAGGGACAATGAACACAGTTGCATTTTATCAATGGCAATTTGAATGCACAGAGATACCGTGATGAGATCCTGAGGCCCATTGTCGTGCCATTCATCCGCTGCCATAACCTCAAGTTTCAGCATGATAATGCACAGCCCCATGTCGCAAGGATCTGTATACAATTCCTGGAAGCTGAAAATGTCCCAGTTCTTCCATGGTCTGCATGCTCACCAGACATGTCACCCATTGAGCATGTTTGTGATGCTCTGGACCGACATGTACGACAGTGTGCTCCAGTTCCCGCCAATATCCAGCAACTTCGCACAGCCATTTAAAAGGAGTGGGACAACATTCCACAGGCCACAATCAACAGCTTGATCAACTCTATGTGACGGAGATGTGTTGTGCTGCATGAGGCAAATGGTGGTCACACTAGATACTGACTGGTTTTCTGATCCCTACCTATTTTGAAGGTATCTGTGACCAACAGATGCATACTATATCTGTATTCCCAGTCATGTGAAATCCATAGATTAGAGCTTAATGAAACTATTTCAATTGACTGATTTCTTTATATGAACTGTAACTCAGTAAAATCTTTTACATTGTGTTGCGTTTATATTTTTGTTCAGTGTAATTGAAAATGTATGGCAAGATCTGAAAATGGTTGTCTAGCAATGATCAACAACCAAATTGATAGAGCTTGAAGAATAATGAAAATAATAATGTGCAAATATTGCACAATCCAGGAGTGGAAAACTATTAGACCTAACCAGAAAGACTCACAGGTGTAATCACTGCCAAAGGGGATTCTACAAATGATTGACTCAGGGGTGTTAAAACTTAAGTAAAAAATAAAATTGTAATTCATTGTCAATACATTTGCAAAAAAATATAAAAACATGTTTTCACTTTGTTATTATTAGGTATTTTTAATCCATTTTGAATTCAGACTGTAACAGAAAATGTGCAATAAGTCAAGGGGTATGAATATTTTATGAAGACGCTGTATAGTCGGACGGTTGCAGATGGATTAGCAATTGCGGCGGGTGCAGGTGAACAAACAGCTGACCCGTACAACACCAGTTCACATGTTCAAAATTCATGATGCAACTTTGAAACCAGGACTTCAAGGTGCTGTCATTAAACACTGGAGGTAAGGTGGGGTTATTCCAAATAAGGGTGCCTGGCGATGTTGGTTCTTTCCACCTCGTGAATTTATGTACATTTTCTCTAATACAAATGGAATTGAGAATCATTGGATTGTCTGTTTTTTTCTTCAACAACTTGGACCCAAAGAAGTTCATATATTTTAGATCATAAGGTTTTACTTTTGTGGCTTTGACACTCCATGCACAAGGATGATCTACTGTCCATTGTTTAAGTGAACAGGGTTGTGCAACCCAGAAGACATTTACTCCTGTCACGTTCTGACCTTTATTTCCTTTGTATTGTATTTATTTAGTATGGTCAGGGCGTGAGTTGGGTGGGCAGTCTATGTTTGTTTTTCTATGTTTTGGGGTATTTCTATGTTTCGGCCTAGTATGGTTCTCAATCAGAGGCAGGTGTCATTAGTTGTCTCTGATTGAGAATCATACTTAGGTAGCCTGGGTTGCACTGTTTGTTTTTGGGTGATTGTCTATGTTGATGGCTTGTTTCAGCGCAGCTCACATTAGCGTCACGGTTGTTAGTTTGTTTACTGTTTTTGTATAGTGTTTCAGTGTTCAGTTCTTTCTTTAATTAAACATTCAACATGAACACATATCACGCTGCATATTGGTCCTCCGATCCTTCTCGACAACTCCTGAGGTGCTGACTTGCTGCACCCTCGACAACTACTGTGATTATTATTATGTGACCATGCTGGTCATTTATGAACATTTGAACATCTTGGCCATGTTCTGTTATAATCTCCACCCGGCACAGCCAGAAGAGGACTGGTCACCCCTCATATCCTGGTTCCTCTACGTTTCTCCTAGGTTTTGGCCTTTCTAGGGAGTTTTTCCTAGCCACCGTGCTTCTACACCTGCATTGCTTGCTGTTTGGGGTTTTAGGCTGGGTTTCTATACAACACTTTGAGATATCAGCTGATGTAAGAAGGGCTTTATAAATACATTTGATTTGGTTTGATCTTCATATGAGGTAGTCCAAAACCTCCAGATTTATAGGGTGAGTGTTAAGCAGTCAATTTGTCTCTAGCTCTTTCCATTCCAAATAACGTGTGAGAGCAGACCATTTCTTTTATTTTAAAAAGTTGGATGCAATTGAAACTGGCAGGCCCTGGAAAAAATACATCAACCTTGGTAATATATTAATTTTGATTATGTTGAACCTAACAAATAAATAGGGAGATTTCTCCATCTGTGAACATCGGATTCAATCTTATCTTTTAAAAGGAAAGTAATTGATTTTATATGCCTCCTCCAGATTGCATGGTATCGGTACACCCAGGTATTTCATACGTTTCTATGTTCATTTACACTTAACTAAATGTACTTTCTAAACTTGAGAAGTCATAATTAGAAATTCTCCCAATTCACTTTGAATCCTGATACAGCACCACGTGTATCTAACAGTAGTAAAATAGATGACGGAGATTATTCTGGTTCAGATAAGTGAAGTAAAATGTATCTGCAAACAATGATATCACACGTTGATCTCTACGCCCTGGATTGAGCCATGACTTCTAATTATTGATGCTAGGGGTTCTGTGGATAAAGAAAGTAAATATCTAGACAAAGGGCATCCCGGTCTTGTTCGTCTTGATAACTTGAATGATTCCGAGATATGTCCATTTGTTTGTATATATACACACACTTTGGAGGATTTGTACAATAGCTCAATCCAGGAAATAAATATCAGACCCCCACCCCCCAAAAAACGAACATTCTAATCAACAGACTACAGTAGGTTCCTCGACTTGTCTTGGGTTCGGTAGCCTTGCCATTCAACTGAAACAGGTACACTACCACTAGTGAACACTCATTTCCTGAGTTATTAGATGATCCGTTATCCCGCAATTAAAAACTAATTCAGACAAAGTCGTTTTTGTCAGCAAGTCATTGTGCCAAATCTGTCCATTGACCTTCTTCAGTGCCTGTCCCTGGCCCTGCCTGTCCCCCAGCAACCTCCCTGGCCCTGTCAGTTTATTCCTCTACACTGTCCCCCAGCAACATCCCAGCGGGATTCGACTCGCGCTCCCGAGGGGGTATGATGGGACGGCTGCCGGATGCCAGGGGTTTCTACTCCAGCTGGAGCTCTATCTGACGACCATCCACCCGGCTCCTTCGGGGAGTGAGAGCGTGTCTCCTCCTGCCTCTCAGGCAAAGCCCTGGAGTGGGCCAACGCCATATGGAGTGATGGAGACGCGGCGTTGAACCATTACGCAAAGTTCACCTGCCGTTTTTGGGCAGTGTTCGACCACCCGCCTGAGGGTCGAGCGGCGGGTGAACGTAGGATTTCGTCTTGGACTTCAGGACCCTGGCTGCCAGCGCGGGATGGAACGACAGAGCCCTGATCTATCACGGCAGGTGCAGTCTGCGCGAGGACGTCCGTCGGGAGTTGGCCTGCAAAGACACCAACCTCACATTGGACCAGCTGCGACGCCCACGTCCGGATCGGGACCTGTCCTTTCCATCCAAAAGCACCTCCGCTCCGACGCCCATGGAGCTGGGAGGTGCTGCACTTAGGGTGACCGGAGGAGGAGCCATTCCCTGCACCATCTGTGGCAGCAAAGGGCACACTGCTGGTCGGTCCTGGGGGGGTTCCTCAAGGAGGTGAGGCAGCAGGCAGGGTACTATTGTGTCACCCCAGGTGAGTCAGCTCATCCAGAGCCCCCTGTTGCACACATGTATGTGTTTATTTAATTTCCTGAGTTTTCCCCGCATTCCCAGCATAAGGCGCTCGTAGATTCAGGCGCAGCTGGGAATTTTATTGACCGTTCATTTGCCCATAGTTTAGGGATTCCCCTTGTTCCTGTGGATATGCCCTTCCCTGTGCACACCCTAGATAGTCGACCATTAGGGTCAGGGCTGATTTGGGAGGCCACCGCTCCACGGAGCATGGTTACGCAGGTCAGAAGGAGAGAATCAGTCTCTTCTCATGGTGCTGCGCTTACCATGTTTGGCCTGTCATCACTCCACTATTTCGTGGCAACAGAGGGCTCTTAAGGGGTGGTCACGAGAGTGCTCAGGGAGGTGTGTGGGGGTTTCCATCGGTGCGACTATGGCGGAAAGTCCAGACCAGGTCTCCACCGTGCGCATCCCCTCAGAATATGCCGCTTTGGCTCTCACTGTCATGTTTTGTCTTATATTGTCATGTCATTTTGCTTTTCCTTCTGTTCGTTTTCCCCCTGCTGGTCTTTTTAGGTTCGTTCCCCTTTTTCTCTCTCCCTTCCTCTCTCTCTTCTCTCAATCGTTCCGTTCCTGCTCCCAGCTGTTCCTATTCCCCTAATCAATCATTTAGTCTTCCCACACCTGTTCCCTATCTTTTCCCCTGATTAGAGTCCCTATTTCTCCCCTTGTTTTCCGTTTCTGCCCTGTCGGATCCTTGTATATTGTTCACCGTGCTGTGTCTTTGTATCGCCCTGTTGTGTCGTGTTTCCCTCAGATGCTGCGTGGTGAGCAGGTGTCTGAGTCTGCTACGGTCAAGTGCCTTCCCGAGGCAACCTGCAGTTCATGATCGAGTCTCCAGTCTGTTCTCGTCATTACGAGTGGAATTGTGCCTTATGATTGAATATTTACTTTACTGGATTAAAGACTCTGTTTTCGCCAAGTCGCTTTTGGGTCCTCATTCACCTGCATAACAGAAGGATCCGACCAAAGAATGGACCCAGCGACTACAGACGCTCGTAACACTGCCGTCGAGATCCAAGGAGCCATGCTCGGCAGACACGAGCAGGAATTGTCTGCTGCTCGCCATGCCGTGGAGAACCTGGCCGCTCAGGTTTCCGACCTCTCTGGACAGTTCCAGAGTCTTCGTCTCGTGCCACCTGTTACTTCCTGGCCTGCCGAGCCTCCGGAACCTAGGGTTAATAACCCACCTTGCTACTCCGGGCAGCCCACGGAGTGCCACTCCTTTCTCACCCAGTGTGATATTGTGTTCTCTCTCCAACCCAACACATACTCTAGAGAGAGAGCTCGGGTTGCTTACGTCATTTCACTCCTTACTGGCCGGGCTCGAGAGTGGGGCACAGCTATCTGGGAGGCAAGGGCTGATTGCTCTAACAATTACCAGAACTTTAAAGAGGAGATGATTCGGGTTTTTGACCGTTCAGTTTTTGGTAGGGAGGCTTCTAGGGCCCTGGCTTCCCTATGCCAAGGTGATCGATCCATAACGGATTACTCTATTGAGTTTCGCACTCTTGCTGCCTCTAGTGAGTGGAACGAGCCGGCGCTGCTCGCTCGTTTTCTGGAGGGACTCCACGTAGTGGTTAAAGATGAGATTCTCTTCCGGGAGGTTCCTTCAAGTGTGGACTCTTTGATTGCTCTCGCCATCCGCATAGAACGACGGGTAGATCTTCGTCACCAGGCTCGTGGAAGAGAGCTCGCGTCAACGGTGTTTCCCTGCTCCGCATCGCAACCATCTCCCTCCTCTGGCTCAGAGACTGAGCCCATGCAGCTGGGAGGTATTCGCATCTCGACTAAGGAGAGGGAACGGAGGATCACCAAACGCCTGTGCCTCTATTGCGGACTTGCTGGACATTTTGTTAATTCATGTCCAGTAAAAGCCAGAGCTCATCAGTAAGCGGAGGGCTACTGGTGAGCGCTACTACTCAGGTCTCTCCATCTAGATCCTGTACTACTTTGTCGGTCCATCTACGCTGGACCGGTTCGGGTGCTACATGCAGTGCCTTGATAGACTCTGGGGCTGAGGGTTGTTTCATGGACGAAGCATGGGCTCGGAAACATGACATTCCTTTCAGAGAGTTAGACAAGCCTACGCCCATGTTCGCCTTAGATGGTAGTCATCTTCCCAGTATCAGATTTGAGACACTACCTTTAACCCTCACAGTATCTGGTAACCACAGTGAGACTATTTCTTTTTTGATTTTTCGTTCACCTTTTACACCTGTTGTTTTGGGTCATCCCTGGCTAGTATGTCATAATCCTTCTATTAATTGGTCTAGTAATTCTATCCTATCCTGGAACGTTTCTTGTCATGTGAAGTGTTTAATGTCTGCCATCCCTCCCGTTTCTTCTGTCCCCACTTCTCAGGAGGAACCTGGCGATTTGACAGGAGTGCCGGAGGAATATCATGATCTGCGCACGGTCTTCAGTCGGTCCCGAGCCAACTCCCTTCCTCCTCACCGGTCGTATGATTGTAGTATTGATCTCCTTCCGGGGACCACTCCTCCTCGGGGTAGACTATACTCTCTGTCGGCTCCCGAACGTAAGGCTCTCGAGGATTATTTGTCTGTGTCTCTTGACGCCGGTACCATAGTGCCTTCTTCCTCTCCGGCCGGGGCGGGGTTTTTTTGTTAAGAAGAAGGACGGTACTCTGCGCCCCTGCGTGGATTATCGAGGGCTGAATGACATAACGGTTAAGAATCGTTATCCGCTTCCCCTTATGTCATCAGCCTTCGAGATTCTGCAGGGAGCCAGGTGCTTTACTAAGTTGGACCTTCGTAACGCTTACCATCTCGTGCGCATCAGAGAGGGGGACGAGTGGAAAACGGCGTTTAACACTCCGTTAGGGCATTTTGAGTACCGGGTTCTGCCGTTTGGTCTCGCCAATGCGCCAGCTGTTTTTCAGGCATTAGTTAATGATGTTCTGAGAGACATGCTGAACATCTTTGTTTTTGTCTATCTTGACGATATCCTGATTTTTTCACCGTCACTCGAGATTCATGTTCAGCACGTTTGACGTGTTCTACAGCGCCTTTTAGAGAATTGTCTCTACGTGAAGGCTGAGAAGTGCTCTTTTCATGTCTCCTCCGTTACTTTTCTCGGTTCCGTTATTTCCGCTGAAGGCATTCAGATGGATTCCGCTAAGGTCCAAGCTGTCAGTGATTGGCCCGTTCCAAGGTCACGTGTCGAGTTGCAGCTCTTTCTAGGTTTCGCTAATTTCTATCGGCGTTTCATTCGTAATTTCGGTCAAGTTGCTGCCCCTCTCACAGCTCTTACTTCTGTCAAGACGTGTTTTAAGTGGTCCGGTTCCGCCCAGGGAGCTTTTGATCTTCTAAAAGAACGTTTTACGTCCGCTCCTATCCTCGTTACTCCTGACGTCACTAGACAATTCATTGTCGAGGTTGACGCTTCAGAGGTAGGCGTGGGAGCCATTCTATCCCAGCGCTTCCAGTCTGACGATAAGGTTCATCCTTGCGCTTATTTTTCTCATCGCCTGTCGCCATCTGAGCGCAACTATGATGTGGGTAACCGTGAACTGCTCGCCATCCGCTTAGCCCTAGGCGAATGGCGACAGTGGTTGGAGGGGGCGACCGTTCCTTTTGTCGTTTGGACAGACCATAAGAACCTTGAGTACATCCGTTCTGCCAAACGACTTAATGCTCGTCAAGCTCGTTGGGCGTTGTTTTTCGCTCGTTTCGAGTTTGTGATTTCTTACCGTCCGGGTAGCAAGAACACCAAGCCTGATGCCTTATCCCGTCTTTTTAGTTCTTCTGTGGCTTCTACTGATCCCGAGGGGATTCTTCCTTATGGGCGTGTTGTCGGGTTGACAGTCTGGGGAATTGAAAGACAGGTTAAGCAAGCACTCACGCACACTGCGTCGCCGCGCGCTTGTCCTAGTAACCTTCTTTTCGTTCCTGTTTCCACTCGTCTGGCTGTTCTTCAGTGGGCTCACTCTGCCAAGTTAGCTGGTCATCCCGGTGTTCGAGGCACTCTTGTGTCTATTCGCCAGCGCTTTTGGTGGCCGACTCAGGAGCGTGACACGCGCCGTTTCGTGGCTGCTTGTTCGGACTGCGCGCAGACTAAGTCAGGTAACTCTCCTCCTGCCGGTCGTCTCAGACCGCTCCCCATTCCTTCTCGACCATGGTCTCACATCGCCCTAGACTTCATTACCGGTCTGCCTTTGTCTGCGGGGAAGACTGTGATTCTTACGGTTGTCGATAGGTTCTCTAAGGCGGCACATTTCATTCCCCTCGCTAAACTTCCTTCCGCTAAGGAGACGGCACAAATCATTATTGAGAATGTATTCAGAATTCATGGCCTTCGGTTAGACGCCGTTTCAGACAGAGGCCCGCAATTCACGTCACAGTTTTGGAGGGAGTTCTGTCGTTTGATTGGTGCGTCCGTCAGTCTCTCTTCCGGGTTTCATCACCAGTCTAACGGTCAAGCAGAGAGGGCCAATCAGACGATTGGTCGCATACTACGCAGCCTTTCTTTCAGAAACCCTGCGTCTTGGGCAGAACAGCTCCTCTGGGCAGAATACGCTCACAACTCGCTTCCTTCGTCTGCTACCGGGTTATCTCCGTTTCAGAGTAGTCTGGGTTACCAGCCTCCTCTGTTCTCATCCCAGCTTGCCGAGTCCAGCGTTCCCTCCGCTCAAGCGTTTGTCCAACGTTGTGAGCGCACCTGGAGGAGGGTGAGGTCTGCACTTTGCCGTTACAGGGCACAGACTGTGAGAGCCGCCAATAAACGTAGGATTAAGAGTCCAAGGTATTGTTGCGGCCAGAGAGTGTGGCTTTCCACTCGCAACCTTCCTCTTACGACAGCTTCTCGTAAGTTGACTCCGCGGTTCATTGGTCCGTTCCGTGTCTCCCAGGTCGTCAATCCTGTCGCTGTGCGACTGCTTCTTCCGCGACATCTTCGTCGCGTCCATCCTGTCTTCCATGTCTCCTGTGTCAAGCCCTTTCTTCGCACCCCGTTCGTCTTCCCCCCCCTCCCGTCCTTGTCGAGAGCGCACCTATTTACAAGGTACGTAGGATCATGGACATGCGTTCTCGGGGACGGGGTCACCAATACTTAGTGGATTGGGAGGGTTACGGTCCTGAGGAGAGGAGTTGGGTTCCGTCTCGGGACGTGCTGGACCGTTCACTTATTGATGATTTCCTCCGTTGCCGCCAGGATTCCTCCTCGAGTGCGCCAGGAGGCGCTCGGTGAGTGGGGGGGTACTGTCATGTTTTGTCTTATATTGTCTTGTCATTTTGCTTTTCCTTCTGTTCGTTTTCCCCCTGCTGGTCTTTTTAGGTTCGTTCCCCTTTTTCTCTCTCCCTTCCTCTCTCTCTTCTCTCTATCGTTCCGTTCCTGCTCCCAGCTGTTCCTATTCCCCTAATCAATCATTTAGTCTTCCCAAACCTGTTCCCTATCTTTTCCCCTGATTAGAGTCCCTATTTCTCCCCTTGTTTTCCGTTTCTGCCCTGTCGGATCCTTGTATATTGTTCACCGTGCTGTGTCTTTGTATCGCCCTGTCGTGTCGTGTTTCCCTCAGATGCTGCGTGGTGAGCAGGTGTCTGAGTCTGCTACGGTCAAGTGCCTTCCCGAGGCAACCTGCAGTTCATGATCGAGTCTCCAGTCTGTTCTCGTCATTACGAGTGGAATTGTGCCTTATGATTGAATATTTACTTTACTGGATTAAAGACTCTGTTTTCGCCAAGTCGCTTTTGGGTCCTCATTCACCTGCATAACACTCGCCTTCTGTAAGAAGAGGGCGACTCAATTACCACCTCATCGGCGGGGGGATTGTGCGATAAATCTCCTGGTAGATGCAGCACTTCCCAGGAGTCACGTGTATCCTCTGTCACAGGAGGAGACGGTGGCTATAGAAACATATGTCTCCGAATCCCTGGGGCAGGGATACATTCGGTCCTCCACTTCACCTTCCTCCTCGAGTTTATTTTTTGTGAAGAAGAAGGATGGCGGTCTGGGGCCGTGTATTGACTATCGTGGGATCAATCAGATCACAGTGAGGTACAGCTACCCGCTGCCTCTCATAGCCAGTGCGATCGAGTTAATGCACGGGGCGCACTTCTTCACAAAATTGGAGCGCTTACAACCTGGTGCGTATCCGGGAGGGGGCAGAGTGGAAGACGGAATTTATAGTACCACCTCAGGACACTATGAGTACCTCTGGACATTGAGGGGGCACCGGCGTACGCTGTTCGAGCCATCCTGAACTCGAGGCGTCCGGCGAGGGGGCTTCAGTACCTCGTGGAGTGGGAGCGGTATGGTCCGGAGGCGAGATGCTGGGTTCCGGTGTAGGGCGTCCTGGACCCTTCGTTGCTGCGGGATTTCCACCGTCTCCATCCGGATCGATCTGCACCTTGTCCTCCGGGTCGTCCCTGAGGTCGGTGTCGGCGCACTGCTTGAGCCGCGCGTCAAGTGTGGGTACTGTCACGACATCCGCCGAAGTCGGTCCCCCTCCTTGTTCGGGCGGCGTTCAGCCGTCGACGTCACCGGCCTTTTAGCCAACGCCGATCCACTTTTAATTTTTCATTTGTTCTGTCTTTGTCTTACCACACCTGGCTTCACTCAACAAATTACTTGTTTATTATTTAACCCTCTGTTCCCCATGTTGTGTTCGTGAGTGATTATTTGTTGTAATTCGGTCCGTGCTTGTGGGCTATCATTGTTTACTTGTATATATTGTATTTTTTGAGTAAAGTATTTCAATTTCTCATATATGCTGTCCTGCGCCTGACTCCCTTCACCAGCTACACATAGGACCGCTACAAAAGGGGTGAATGAGAATATGTACATATATATATATGGATGAGCGATGGCCGAGCAGCATAGGCAAGGTGCAATAGATGGTATAAAATACAGTATATACATATGGTATGAGTAATGTAAGATATGTAAACATTATTAAAGTGGCATTATTTAAAGTGGGATTGTTTACAGTGACTAGTGATTAATTTATTAAAGTGGCCAGTGATTGGGTCTCAATGTAGACAGCAGCCTCTCTGAGTTATTGATTGCTGTTTAGAAGTCTGATGACTTGAAATAGAAGCTGTTTTTCAGTCTCTCGATCCCAGCTTTGATGCACCTGTACTGACCTCGCCTTCTGGATGGTAACGGTGTGAACAGGCAGTGGCTCGGGTGGCTGTTGTCTTTGATGATCTTTATGGCCTTCCAGTGACATCAGATGCTGTAGGTGTCATGGTAGTTTTGTGCAGAACGCACCATCCTGGAGAGCCTTGCGGTCGAGGGTGGTGCAGTTGCTGTACCAGGCTGTGATACAGCCCGACAGGATGCTCTCAATTGTGCATCTGTAAAAGTTTATCGGGGTTTTGGGTGACAAGCCAAATTTATTCAGCCTCCTGAGGTTTCACTACAGCTCAGGAGACACCACACTGTCTTTGTGGGTGGACCATTTCAGTTTGTCTGTGATGTGTATGCCGAGGAACTTTTTAAAAACTTTATACCTTCTCCACTACTATGCCTCTGCTGTTTCCTGAAGTCCACGATCAACTCCTTTGTTTTGTTGATGTTTAGTGAGAGGTTGTTTCCTGACATTACAGTGCCCACACCTCCTCCCTGTAGGTTGTCTCGTCGTTGTTGGCAATCAAGTCCACTGCTGTTGTTTCGTCTGCAATCTTGATAATTGAGTTGGAGGCGTGCACAGCCATGCAGTCGTGGGTGAACAGGGAGTACAGGAGGGGGCTGAGCATGAACCGTTCTTGGGCCCCAATGATGAGGGTCAGCGAAGTGGAGATGTTGTTTCCTACCTTCACCACATGTGCGGTCCATCAGAAAGTCCAGTACCGGATTGCACAGGGCGGGGTTGAGACCCAGGGCCTCCAGCTTGATGATGAGCTTGGAAGGTACTATGGTACTAAATGCTGAGCTGTAGTCAATGTTTATATAGGTATCCCTTTTGTCCAGATGGGATGGGGCAGTGTGCAGTGTGATGGCGATTGCATCATCTGTGGACCTATTGGGGCGATATGCAAACTGAAGTGGGTCTAGGGTGGCCGGTAAGGTGGAGGTGATATGATCCTTGATTAGTCTCTCAAAGCACTTCATGATGACAGAAGTGAGTGCTACGGGGCGGTAGTAATTTAGTTCAGTTATCTTTTCCTTTTTTGGGTACAGGAACAATGGCCATCTTGAAGCATGTGGGGACAGCAGACTGGGATAGGGAGTAATTGAATATGTCCGTAAACACACCAGCCAGCTGGTCTACGCATGCTCTGAGGACATGGCTAGGGATGCCGTCTGGGCCAGCAGCCTTGAGAGGTAACAAGTTTAAATGTTATACTCATGTTGGCCACAGAGAAGGAGAGGGTGGGGCGCAATCCTTGTTAGCAAGCCGCGACAGTAGCATGTATTATCCTCAGTGGGCAAAGGTGTTTAGTTTGTCTGGAAGCGTGACGTCGGTGTCCGTGACGTGGCTGCTTTTCTTTTTGTAGTCCGTGATTTCCTGTAGATCCTGCCAGATACGTCTCGTGTCTGAGCCGTTGAATTCCGACTCCACTTTGTCCCTGTACTGGCATTTTGTTTGTTTGATTGCCTTGCGGAGGGAATAACTACACATTTTATATTCAGCCATATTCCCAGACATCTTTCCATGGTTAAATGCGGTAGTTTGCGCTTTCAGTTTTGCATGAATGCCGCCATCCATCCATAGTTTCTGGTTAGGGTATGTTTTAATAGTCACAGTGGGTACAACATCTCCAATGCGCTTCTTTATAAATTCACTGACCGAGTCAGCGTATAAATCGATGTTATCTGAGGCTGACCGGAACATATCCGAGTCCGTGTGATCGAAACCATTTTGAAACGTGGATTCCGATTGGTCAGACCAGCGTTGAATGGTTCTAGTCACTGGTAAATCCTGTTTGAGTTTCTGCCTATAAGATGGTAGGAGCAAGATGGCGTCGTGGTCGGATTTGCCGAAGGGAGGGCGAGGGAGGGCTTTGTATGCATTGCGGAAGTTAGAGTAGCAGTGATTGAGTGAGTGTATTACCCCGCGCGTAGTGCAATCAATATGCTGATAGAATTTAGGTAGCTTTGTTCTCAAATTTGCTTTGTTGAAATCTCCAGCTACAAGAAATGCAGCCTCAGGATATATGGTTTACAGTTTACATATAGTCCAATGAAGTTCCTTGAGGGCCGTCTTGCTTGAAGGGGAATGTACACAACTGTACATAACTGACGAGAAATCTTTTAGGAGGTAATATGGTTGGCATTTCAATGTAAGAAATTCTAGGTAGGGTGGGCAGAAGGACCTGAGTTCCTGTATGTTGTCATGATTACACCATAAGTCGTTAATCATGAAGCATACACCCCCACCCTTCCTCTTCCCAGAGAGGTGATTATCTCTGTCGGTGCGATGCATGGAGAAGTCCGGTAGCTGAACCGATTCCGACAACATATCCCAAGAGAGCCATGTTTCTGTGAAACAGAGAATGTTACAATCTCTGATGTCTCTCTGGAAGGCAACTCTTGCTCGAATTGTATCTACCTTGTTGTCAAGAGACTAGACAGTGGCAAGTAGTATGCTCGGGAGCGGTGGGCGATTTGCACGCCTACGGAGCCTAACCAGGAGGCCGCTCCGTCTGCCCCTTCTGTGGCGCTGTTGTTTTGGGTCGGCTTCTGGGACTAGATCCATTGTCCTGGGTTGTGGTCCAAACAGAGGATCCTCTTCGGGAAAGTCGTATTCCTGGCCGTAATGTTGGTAAGTTGACGTCGCTCTTATATCCAATAGTTCTTCGAAGTCCTAAGGACTCAAAGTAAATCATTTAAAGATTGATATAACCTTCAATATAAGGACCTAGCCCTACCATGAAAGCGCATCATTGTTGCTGTGTGAGCTAATATAGTCAAACTGTTTGCCTTGGGGTAAATTGAGCCAATGGCAATGGAGTGAGTTGAGCCAATGGCCATGGGGTAAGTTGAGCCAATGGTTGAGCCAGTGACAAGTTGAGCAAATGTAAGCGTTTTCTTCTCAGGTGTAATGTAGGCATTATCGCTGGGATATGAGGTAACAGGCCAGGCCTGTTAAAAGTGTAAAAAAAGTACAAAGTGTTTGTTAGGTGTTAAGCCTTTAAACCTGTGTTACAATATATGTAAAGGGCAAAAAAATGATTGTGATTGTGTTGAATTGTGTTCTGGAAATATAGATAGACATGGTTTTAAAAACCTAATGGAAATATTTAATTCAGTTCAGAAATTTGTAGGCGGCTTAACTTCCCCTATCTCACGGCTCAATTTACCCCACACCCAGGGTAAGTTGTGCTAAGAGACCACTTTTTCTGGACAAGCTATGTTTTCAAAACTGTCATGTTTACGTGAATTCTGATTATTTCCAGTGAAACACAACATCCTGAAATATATGTAGATATCTTTGTTAGAAAGAATACTGTATTTCCCTTGAGTGAGTGATGCTTAATGTAAAAAATGACTCAATTTACCCACTTTCCCCTATCATTGACTTACCAGTACAATCATTCTAGTTCTTTAGATAACATGTGATGTTGGTACAGAGATCAAATGTTAGAGCTGACCAAATCAGTTTTATATGGCCGTAACTTAAGTCAAAGTAAAACTTTGACTTTGCATCAGTAACAACTTTCACATATTGCTTTTACCTGTAGGATTTAAAAACTTCTTAGGGATAGGCGTCTCGCTAGCAGGACACCTGTCGACAACATCCGGTGAAATTGGAGGGCGTGCAACACAAATAAATAATTGTAATATTAAACATTCATGAACATACAAGTGTCTTATATCATTTAAAAGCTTACATTCTTGTTAATCTTACTGCGTACTCCGATTTACAATAGGCTTTACAGCGAAAGCATACCATGCGATTGTTTGAGGATGGCGCCCCACATCAACATCTTTTTCAACCAGCACGGGCTTCATAAAATCACAAATAGCGATGAAATAAATCACTTACTTTTGAAAATCTTCCTCTGTTTACAATCCCAAGAGTACCAGCTACAACATGAATGGTTGTTTTGTTGTTTTGTGAGATAAAATCCTTCTTTATATCCCATAAAGTCTGTTTAGCACCATCGATTTCGGTAATCCACTTGTTCAACATGCAGACAAAGGAGTACAAAAAGCTACCGCTAAACTTTGTTCAAACAAGTCAAACTACATTTATATTTATCCTCAGGTATCCTAAATTGTAAATAAACTATAATATTTAATACGGAAAGAAGTATGTTCAATGGAAAAGTAAAATTAGTAACGCGCCAACAGACTGATTTTTGAATTGGGAATCTTTGTACAAAAACTCAAAATTCTTGCTCGTTTTTGAAGGAACAAGCCTGAAACGATGTACAAAGACTGTTGACATCTAGTGGAAGCAATAGGAATTGCAATATGGGAGCTGGAATAACGTAGAACCCATTGCTTTCCATTATAAGAGCATGGGAGCTCAACAAAAAAAAAGATTCTGGTTGGTTTTTCTTTGGAATTTTGCCGGCCATATCAATTGTGTTATAGTCTCAGACATTATTGTAACATGTCTAGAAGCTTCAAAGTATTTTCTATCCAATGCTACCAATTATATGCATATCCTGGCTTCTGGGCCTGAGTAACAGGCAGTTTACTTTGACCCTAGCTCTTGTAGTGCTAAACATTCAGAGGTGTTCTTGGGAACCACCATGGCTGATGGATGGTTTGGCCTCATCACTATTAGACAATACAAACATTATGGCTAACACACACACACACACACTGTCTGAACTATAACACAGGGAAAAATGGGATGTCCTGTACATCTGATAGGTAATCAAAAGCAGACACCTTTATGAGTGGTGCAGACAAGATTAGTCTACCTTGCAGACACATAAACTGCACAGTATGGCAGGCTAGTTTAAAAACAACATGAGTGGATCTTACAGTAATCTCATAAGCACAGAATCAATGAGAGATTGATAATAACCGGCTTCCTACTATACAGGTTTCAGACTCTGAATTATCTCTGCTCAAGTGATCATAATCAGATACACCACTGTACAATATCAAGCAGGATGTGCTGTACAACAGATGGAAGAAGGCCTTCTGATTTATTGCTACTCTGTAGAAGTACCGTAACACACAGCCAAGGTAAAAATAGCCTCAAACACGCAGTTTGGATGCGTGGGATGGCGTTGAGCACCTAGATGGCATACTAAGTAGACTGTCTACTGAAAATGGGGAGAAGAGGCACCTCTTTTCTCCCTCTGACATTTCTTCAGATGAGGGAATAAAAGCTTTGAATTGTCACATGAAAGGATGAGCCTTTGGGGTAGTTTTTTTCTCTCAGAGAATCTGTTTACCATGGGTCAGCAATATAAGACCTTGACTTGTTTCAAGAATTTTAGAAGGCCTTCTCCTCCAATGCACACATGTAATAATATATGTGGGCCGGCGAAGAAAGAATTGTATATACTGAGGGTTCTATCTTCAAACCCGCCATATGTAGCGTACAGTATGTGAGGGCAAGGGGGGTTGAAAGTTCAACAGCATTTTATCTCTCTACAGCAGATATAATGCTTTTATCTGTAACATTTTTATTAAAGTTCTGCCAAGGATTGATATTTCTCTTTCTCTCTCTAATAAATGCTTTATTGGCAAGAATGGGTGGTTGCCAAAGCAATGTACAGTATATGAAGTATTACATAAATTAACTATATTTTTCTCTTTCTCTCGTACACCTCCACCCCTATTCAATTGAGTGAGCAGGATGGAGAATTTATAGTGAATACACTTGGCTGCTAGAACTGCTTGGGGTTGCAGAGGAGAGCTCTCTTATGCTATAAATCACACTTTCTCCTTGGCCCCGCAGAAGACACAGACAACTGCAGTCTTAGCTGGTCTCAGCCTGTTGGGAAGGCTGTGTTTATTTATGCGGGTGTGCTTACTCTTGCATGTGTGTGTGTGTGTGTGTGTGTGTGTGTGTGTGTGTGTGTGTGTGTGTGTGTGTGTGTGTGTGTGTGTGTGTGTGTGTGTGTGTGTGTGTGTGTGTGTGTGTGTGTGTGTGTGTGTGTGTGTGTGTGTGTGTGTGTGTGTGTGTGTGTGTGTGTGGTAAACGTAAATCCGGGATACTCAAATAAGTATGATATGTTACGTTTGGTATGGTTACATGAGACAGAAGGTTACTTAAGGCAAAAACAAAAGAAGGGTGGTTATAGAGCGCAAATGCCTAGCAACCCAAAGGTTGCTTGTTCGAATCTCATCACGGACAACTTTAGCATTTTAGCAACTTTGCGACTACTTACTACTATTTAGCTACTTTGCAACTACTTATCATGTTAGCTAGCCTTTCCCATAACCATTTATCCTAACTCCTAACCCTAACCTTAACTATAACATGAATGTCTAGCAACCCAAAGGTCGTGTGTTCGTATCTCTTCACAGATAACTTTATCATTTTAGATAATTAGCAACTACTTACTACGTTTTAACTACATTGCAACTCATTAGCATGTTAGCTAACCCTTCCCCTAACCCTAACCCATCATGCAATGTTAACTGTGAACACGGAATGATGAATCTTCAGGGAGTAGTACCCCAGGAGGTCCAAAAGAGAGCATTACTAAACCAATGATAAATTGTTGGTGTAATAATCACAATGATCTTATCAGTGTGGGGAAAAACAAGAGGCAACGTATTTCAAAATGGCAATGATGCAGTAACACTGTGGCAGCAGTAGTGTTTCTCTTGTTGTTCATTGATGTTGCTGTTATCAAACACAGTAATTCAGGTCTGAAAAATGTAAGGAATATGGCAATACTGCCCTCTCCTGTTTATAAGTGAAACTACAGAGAAATGCACAGCTCGTGAAATAAAACATATTACACATCAGAATATTAACATTTTATATGGCTTTACAGTGACTGACTAAAAGGTGATTGTATAAATTAGAATGTAAGCATTCAGATCAAATGGAAATACAAAGACTGAATTATGGGGAAATCATTTTGGTCGGCTGCAGATCGATCTGAATCCTATAACTAGCTGTCACCTCAATCACTGATTTAAATGGACATCAGTAGTAGGACATTTTAAGTATATTTCTCTGCAAATTCATATTTTGCTCTCTGCCTTTTAATGAATTTCCTTCCATAGCCTCCAGTAGCAGGGATCTACAGAACAGGGCTCTCATTAACCTATCAAAATGAGCAGAATCAACTGCTCCCCCAGGGTTTTGGCTTGTGCCAGTCTAATTACAAGCAAAGCCTGTTCCTGCATTACACCGCTGACTGGTGTTCCTCTGAGGCCCTGCACAATACCTGTACTCTAATTGAGCTGTAACAGGGAGACAGAGCTAAGCATGACACTTGAGGGGTTTATCTTAAAACACAGTATTGCCTATAGATGTTTATATGCTTAATACCCAAAAATGGCAAATATCCACAGTATTTTCCGGAAAGAAAAAGCCCTTCAATTTGCAATGAACACCTACTCAATGCAACAATGACTGGATTATCAGTGGGTCGAGAAAGTATTGGTTTAGCTGATAGGCCTACACTGATATTCACACCCCTGTATTTTTTCCACATTTTATTATGTTACAGCCTGAATGTAAATTGGATTAACTTGAGATTTTGTGTCACTGGCCTACACACAATACTCCATAATGTCAAAGTGGAATCATGTTTTTGAACATGTAAACATATTAATTAAAAATTAAAGCTGAAATGTTTTGAGTCAGTAAGTATTCAGCCCCTTCGTTATGGCAAGTCTAAATAAGTTCAGGAGTAAACGTGCTTAACAAGTCACATAATAAGATGCATGGACTCACTCTGTGTGAAATAATAGTGTTTAACATGATTTTTGAATCTGTACCCCACACATACAATGATCTGCAAGGTCCCTCACTCAAGCAGTGAATTTCAAACACAGATTCAGCCATAAAGACCAGAGAGGTTTTACAATGCTTCGCAAAGAAGGGCACATATTGGTAGATGGTTTAAAAAATGTTTAAAGCAGACATTGAATAGCCCTTTGAGCATGGAGAAGTAATTATACAGAACAAAAATATAATTGCAACATGCAACAATTTCAAATAATTTATTTAGCTACATTTCATTTAAGGAACTCAGTCAATTGAAATAAATAAATTAGACCCTAATCTTTGGATTTCACATGACTGGGCAGGGGAGCAGCCATGGGTGGGCCTGGGACAGCATAAAGCAAGGCCCAGATAATCACAATGAGTTTTTCCCCCACAAAGAGGCTTTATTACAGACAGAAATACTCCTCAGTTTCATCAGCTGTCCGGGTGGCTGGTGAAGTTATTATTTGCACTTTGGATGGTGCATCAATAGACCCAGTCACTGAAGAGATACAGGCGTCCTTCCTAACTCAGTTGCCGGAGAAGAATGAAATCGCTCAGGGATTTCACCATGAGGCTTTAAAACAGTTACAGAGTTTAATGGCTGTGATATGAGAAAACTGAGGACACATCAACGACATTGTAGTAACATCACAATACTAACCTAATTGACAGTGAAAAGAAGAAAGTCTGCACAGAATATAAATAACGTTTGCAACAAGCCTCTAAAGTAAAACTGCAAAAAATGTGACGAAGTAATTCACTTTTTGTCCTGAATTCAAAGTGTAATGTTTGGGGCAAATCCAATACAACACATTACTGAGTACCACTCTCCTTTTTTCAAGCAGAGTGGTGGCTGCAACCATGTTATGAGTATGCTTGTAATCGTTTAGGACTGGTGAGTTTTTCAGGATAAAAAATTGGAGCTAAGCACAGGCAAAATCCTAGAGGAAAACCTGGTTCAGACTGCTTTCTATCAGACACTGTGTCACGACTTCGGCCGAAGTTGATGTCTCTCCTTGTTCGGGTGGTGTTTGGCGGTCGACGTCACCTGTCTTCTAGCCATCGCCGATCCATTTTTCATTTTCCATTTGTTTTGTCTCGTTTTTCCACACACCTGGTTTTCATTTCCCAATTATTGGTCATGTATTTAACTCTCTGTTTCCCCCATGTCTTTGTGTGTGATTTTTATTTTGTTCAGGTCCGAATGTTCCGGCTGGTTTGTACCGGGTGCTGTTTATCACCCTTGTTTTGTAGCAACCGTTCTTTTTGCACTTTGTAAGTTGTTTACTTTGTGCTGTTGAGTAAAGTGCGTTGTTTCACTCATCTCTGCTCTCCTACGCCTGACTTTCTACACCAGCTACACCCACCAACCTGACACACTGGGAGATGAATTCACCTTTCAGCAGGACAATAACCTAAAATACATAGCCAAATCTACACTGGAGTTGCTTATCAAGAAGATAGTGGCCGAGTTACAGTTTGGACTTAAATCTATTTAAAGATTCTATAGCAAGACTTGAAAATGATTGTCTATCAATGATCAACAACCAATTTGACAGTGCTTGAATAATTTTGAAAAGAATAATGGGCAAATATTGTACAATCCAGGTGAGCAAAGCTCTTAGAGACCTACCCGAAAGACCCACAGCTGTAATCACTGCCAAAGGTGATTCTAACATGTATTGACTCAGCGTTGTGACATATTTCTGTATCTCATTTTCAAAACATTTGCACAAATTTGACAAAACCATGTTTTCACTCTGTCATGTGGTATTGTGTGTAGATGGGTGAGAAATAAAATGTATTTAATCCATTTTGATTTCAAGCTGTAACACAACAAAATAATAAGTCAATACTTTCTTAAGGCACTGTATCTGTTCAGTGGGATATGTTTGAGTGAAAGTTAGAGTGAACTGTCCAGCTCATGACACAATTGTGCCTTGTCACAGTTGATTTCAAAGCTTGCAGGATGCCAGGGGACAGAATATACTGATGTGTTTTAATTCTCTGTAATAGCTGCTGGATCTATAATTAATCAAGAGATCATGGAAAGTAATTATCCAGTGTTCTGGAGGCAAGGATTTCTTTGCTAGTAGTTGTCTCCTCTGAGTGTTGTTATTGGGTCGTTCCACGAAATGAGTCCCTTTAAGCGTCTGCTAAATGACTTAAATGTAAATGTAAATGTAAGTAGAAATTGTGCAGCAATATTACATTTGAAAAGCCTGTTATATTAAATGAAGTGCCCTTGGAAAATTAAATAAACTCAGCATTTTGACATGTCCCTCTGTGTACTCTCTGTGACTTCTAGGAAGATTTGAATTCACTTAACATAAACATTTCTCCAAGTTTTCACCACTTCTCCACAGCCCTAGTTATTTTGTTGCTTTGACAAAGTCATAGCTGAAAAGTATTATTTATTTAATGTGATTAGTGTTTCATTTTAAGGTTAAAAAAAAACAATTAAAAAACTGGGACTCATTTTAATGTCAACCCTGTTACGTGAAATTAACTCTCATTTTAATATGGTGAAACTATTCCTTTAAAAAAAACAACGTTAACCCTGTTACGCATAGATAGACAGACTAGAAATGTTTTAATGCTAAACATTTCTGGGGTGAAGCTTGCAATCAATTGCCCCTCCATGTAACAAGCTTCCATTCCCCCTGTCACAAGTGGATTCATGACTGATTTGGTACTAAGTCATTTCTTTATTTAACATCTTGAGATGAGAAAACATGTTTTTTTATTAAATTGAGCATGTACTCATGACAGAATATAAAAATCTGGTGAAATAAAACGTTTTTTTTTATCACCAAGTTACACTACCCAAAAGGGACTCATTTAGTTAAATGACTCTATTACCCACCCGCTTAAACTGGTAGAGGATGCTTCCCAGCACTGACTCTCATGGTACTGTCATGGTAAAAGAAAATGGGAATATCTATAGGCCAATTTGCAATTTAGGAGTAGTGTTAGAAGTGTTGCATGATCACCAAGTTAGTTATTCAGTGCTGACTGTCAACATAAGCTGCAGTCTAGGCTAGGTTGCTACTTATACAATACAGGTCGACGTATTTAATCAATGCATAACGATTTACTAACCACATTCTATTGTCATAATGACAGTTATTACATTATATACTGTTAACTCCAGTTAATAGATAATAGGCCTACATCTTCATCAGGCATAGAGAGCACAATTTGTATCCAACATCCAATCAATAAGGGCTACGAACCGGTGTTTGTTTTGCTGAATAAACGCACGCTTTGTAGAGATCTGAGCCAATGAACAGCAACGAACAATCTTGTTGTAACCAATCATATTCCAGCACATATACCGGCTTGTTTTCCCAGGAAGTTGATGATGTGTATTTACAAGAGGTTCGTAGCTAGCCAAGCAGCGCTTTAGCTACTTAATGTATCTTTAGTCTACAAACGATAGTGGTTACTTAGAGACTGATACATTTATTTAACATTTTCGCGTAGCTTGTTTGATTTCTAGTCAAGAAGGGTGTAATAAGGTGAGTACGCTGGTGAAGATGCTTTGCTAGCTATCTAGCAGCTGTCAGTGCCATTTTTGCAGTACAAGCCTGGCTTGTCGAAAATACTGCCAGTAGCTAGCTATGTATCCTGTGTATTGGGTGATTATATTTAGCCATATAGCTAATTAGGCTTACTAGTTTTGTATGGGTTATTTAGCTACTCAATTTAACACTTAAGCTCTACGTTAGCTAAAGACTGTACACAACTGCCAGCTGTCAAAATGAAACGACCATAAATTCTGTGTAAAAACTGCTTCTGCCTCTCTCCTACACAGCTGTTCCTCGGCTAGCCTAACTCGAATAGATGGGGGACGTGTCACTTGAGAATGGAGGATACTATCATCAGTGATGATGGCTTCATTAACGGTGTGGTGGCGTTACACAAGTGGCCATCTCCTTGGCGGATGGGGACCGCTGCTCTGCCTGTTCCTGGGCTCTCTGGTGGCGCTGTTGATGCCAATGGTGGGGGTGGAAGACCAATGTTGTATCACTCTAAAGGGGATTGCCCAGTTGCACTGCCAGCTATGGGGTAAAACTCATCGCCCCACTGTCCAGTCCACCAGCCTCACTGTCCCCTTTACAGCCCTCGATCTCCTGCCCCTTAGGGCCAAGCCCAGTATAGGTAAGTGAAGTTCTCATGAAATATATACTTCTGGTTGTAAGACTCTAAATCAACTGTCAGTGGTAGAGCACTGTTCAAAATGAAAATACAGTGTTCAGTTAAGAGAATTAATTTCCAGTGTGTTAAGGGTAGGAGGATAATACCCTCCATACTCTTGGGTTCATGAGTCATATTTAAAAGTACAAATATGAAATTACCTTTTTGATTGGGTTAATACATGTATTGGACAGCACAGCCTAGTTATGCAATGTATTTGGTGTGTGCTGATTGCAGAGACCCAGCTGGAGGCCAAGGCAGCGCTGCAACAGGCTGTGGAGATGAAGAAGCAGGGGAAGAGAGAGAAGGCCCACAAGCTGTTGATGCATGCACTCAACATGAACCCAGACTTTGTGGAAGCTCTGACGGAGCTGGGGACCATTCTGGAAGAGAAGGACGTTGTCCAGGCGGACCATCTGTATACCAAGGCCCTGGCCATCTCACCCTGCAACGAGAGGGCGCTGGTGAGCCGTGACCGCACACTCCCCCTGGTGGAGGAGATCGACCAACGCCACTTTGGGGTTATCGACAGCAAAGTACGCAGGCTGATGTCCATCCCCAAGGGTAACTCTGCTCTTAGACGTGTCATGGAGGAAACGTACTACCACCACATCTACCACACAGTGGCCATAGAAGGCAACACACTCACTCTGTCTGAGATCCGCCATATAATTGAGACTCGCTATGCCGTGCCCGGCAAGAGCCTGCAGGAGCAGAACGAGGTCATCGGTGTGGACGCGGCCATGAAGTACATCAACACCACGCTGCTGTCCCGAGCTGGGGCCATCACTGTCAATGACATCCTGGAGATCCACCGGCGCGTGCTGGGCTATGCAGACCCTGTGGAGGGTGGGCGGCTGCGTACCAGCCAGGTGTTTGTAGGCCACCACATCCCACCCCACCCACAGGACCTGGAGCGCCACATGCAGGACCTGGTGCAGTGGCTCAACTCAGAGGAGGCCCTGCAGCTGCATCCCGTGGAGTATGCAGCACTCGCCCACTATAAGCTGGTATACGTGCACCCCTTTGTGGATGGGAACGGACGCACATCACGGCTGCTAATGAACCTGGTGCTCATGCAGGCACGCTACCCACCCATCACCATCCGCAAAGAGCAAAGGTCCGAGTACTACGCCGTTCTGGACACAGCCAATGAAGGAGACGTCCGCCCCTTCATCCGCTTCATAGCCAAATGCACAGAGATCACCCTGGATACCCTGCTGATCGCCACCACTGAGCACCCTGTGGGGCTGCCTGGCACCAGCCACCACCAAGCCTGTCCAAACTGCAAACAAACCATACCTGTCCACAACAGTGAGAGGGGACGGGAGTGAGGGTACATGACTGTTTGGATTTTGATTTAATTAATCTAATTTGGGGTTAATCCTGCTTTAAGTGTAAAGATATCAGTTGATATACATATTACTAATAGCAGCCCTGTCAATATGATAGAATGACCTTGCAATTTCCCAGTAGAAATGTGCATCTTTACATAAAAAATATTCTCATGGTTTAAGATTTCCTCATACCAGGTAGAGGTGCAGGTTAGTGGAGGCTGCTGAGGGGAGGGACAGCTCATAATAATAGCATCAAACCATGTGTTTACCATTCCACTCCAGCCATTATCATGAGCCCGTCCTCCCCAATCAAGGTGCCACCAACCTCCTGTGATGCAGGTGTTTGAACTAATTATGCTGAGTTGTGATTTAGAAAAACAATCTACAGCTGAAAATGTTATCATAAAGGGTCATGAATTTGTTGACTCAAATGGGGCTGTTTCATACTCTTGGCCATGCTACTTGTTTTTAGTGCCGTTTCTAAAGGACATTTAGGCCTAAACTGCATTTCACCCATCTATTATCAGTAGTTGAGTGAACTCATAACTGAAGGTGTTACAAATTGGGTAATACAGTATGTGTACATGTCTGAGTTGTGATTCTGATTATTGGTCCGTCTTATCCATGGGGGAGAAACATCTAAAGCTTGGCTGTGCGCAGTAGATCACCTGTTGGGTGTCGAAGAACGGTGTTGTAATGTAAGTTATCCAACTGGGTCATAGTCTTTCACTGAAGCACTTTCATGTATTTGAGTTTATTTACTACAAAATAAACATTCTGTTGAATGTGACTTAGTGTAAAAACCTTAAACATTACTTGAATTGTTTTAATAAACTTTAGGCCAAAACAGCAACAAACCACAAGATGGCAATTTTACAACATCCAAATAAGTAGTAAATAAAATCACAGAAAAATAGACCACGTACAATCTCAGAAAGTTGCATTGATAAATTAGGTTTTTTTTTAAACACTAATTTACATTTGTTCTAATAAAATAAACACGACAACATTTTAAAATGACACACCCCATATTTTTGTATTGGACGAAACAGAAAGCGACTTCTAAAGATCAAACATTTAGTCTAACTAGATTAGGCCAGGGTTTCCCAAACCCGGTCCTGGGGTCCCCCTGGGTGCATGTTTTTATTCCCCTAGCACTATACAGCTGATTCAAAGCTTGAGTTGGTTATTGAATCTTCTGTGTAGTGCCAGAGAGAAAACAAATGTGCACTGGGGGGGAGCAGGATGAAGTTTGGGAAACCCTGGATTAGGCCACTGTGGTGATAGAACATTGATAGATATAGCTAATAATTCTCAAAACAAACAAATGTATTACAAAACTATGGTCAACCACGGAGTCTGAACACACATTTGACGTTCCCCACTCATCCAAACAGGATTGATTTGAAAGGAAAAGGAGACAGTTCTGAATTAAGTATAAACCTGCATTCCCATGATGTTATCACATACTGAACATATATTGGAGGGCAGATTTGATGGAGGGCTCTTGCAATCAAACAGCTGCATAGATTTTTCTCCCAACAACAGTTGATTCACTTGTGGACAGTACTCATTACAATACTAGGATGACAGCTTCTCCAAACTGTCAGTTCTTCATTCCCTACCCATCTCAAGACTTCCACAGATGGTTAAGGTATTTAAGAAACTAATTTACCTGGAAGTAAATTGGAAACAATCTAAGGAAAATATGACATACAATGTAGAACAAAAATGTCCTCCAATCATTTTAGGTAAGAGCCTAAACATGAGCAAACCAAATGGGGCGCTGGGTTAATGACATGCACACGACTACCTGTTAAATTATAGTGCCAGCAATAAAACGTTTAACAGCTATAGATGAAGGATAAAGGATTTTAACAGCTATAGATGAAGGATAAAGGATTTTAACAGCTATAGATGAAGGATAAAGGATTTTAACAGCTATAGATGAAGGATAAAGGATTAACAGCTATAGATGAAGGATAAAGGATTTTAACAGCTATAGATGATACATGCCTTTCCTTTTTTGTTTCCTATGAACAGAGACTTTTGAAAACTACATTGTAAATGTGAGCACAGAAAAGGTAAGGAATTAGTACATCTGCAAATAAATTATTTGTACAACTGCCGTTTAAGGTAATATTCTGTAAAGCGAAGCATTAGTCTTTCACTGTTTGGGAACAAATATCGTTGCATGTTAGCTGCCCTGTAAGGGACGCAAAATATTTTAGTGGCATGTTGACATTGAAGATACCTTAGAGGAAAGATTCACCCATTCTAAATGTTATATTGCTTTTGTGCATCTGATGCAAAACGCATCATACCAGCTGTATTTCTGCCTGCTTGAACGGCGCATAGCTCAGATAAACATGAAATTACACCAGGATTCGATAGAATATCACTCTACATTTACATTACATTTAAGATTTACAAAGATATTCATGACATCCAGTGGGACAGTCACTTAACAATAGTGCATCTAAAACTTAAACAAAGATATTCATAATGTGGGGGAAATTATTTTCATTGTTGTAATACATAATCTATAACATCTCAAATGTCAAGCTCTTGCATATACTTTTTAAAAACAACAAGAAACATAATTCACAAGCTGGGTTGTTTTAGCAGTTAACAAAAAAAAAAACACAACTCAGAACCCTTTTCTCAATTCAGAAAAAAATAATTTACACGTTACGTCTTCTATAAAAACACCTTTTCCAATCTAAAAAAAGCAAGCCGAAATTGGTCACTTTTTCAAAAGGAATATGAATCAATCATTGTTCAAAAGGAAAATCAATCAATCATTGTTCAAAAGGAAAATCAATCATTGTTCAAAAGGAAAATCAATCAATCATTGTTCAAAAGGATGGTAATATGGAGTGATGGTAATATGGAGTTTGGGGCCAGTCGAAGGAGCCAGGGAGATTAAGGCTTTCTCACAAAAAGTGACAAGGAGAATGAGGCCATGGGAGTGATTAAAGGGGAGTCAAACAACACAAGATCTGCCATTTCTTCTCAAGGACCCAAGATGGCTTTCCATACAAAAGGCAGTCATTTGATTTACTTTCGTTTTTCCATAATTTTCACTTTCTGAGAAGCATTTTGGCAAAGTCTGAATTGGACATGGGCTTGGCCTGTGCTTCAAACCCAGCGTCTCCGGATGCACCCCCTGTGGGTTTAGGTGCAGTCCCATTTTCTGCTTTACTTTCTGATCCAGTCTGCCGATGTAGGGAACGAGGGATTAGTGAGAGTTGGGTTCGCCCTTTTCCCCTCCTGAAAAGGAAAACCAATGGAATCAAAGCTCTCATTCACATGTATATATTTATTCTGTGAACATGTGAGAATAGCCCGATTTAAAAGGCAGCTTATGTTTAATGAGTTGGAGAAACATACCTAATCAGATATTTGTAATGAGTACTTTCGTCAGGGTAACAAACATCTTTCCTTGTTAGAAGAGTATTATTACTAGTGTTGGAAACTTACGATCCATAGACCATAGCCCGGGGCATCATGGCTCCCATGGGCCTGCTTAAGTCAGGCTTGTCGGCTGCATTTCTGCGAGGTGGGTTGCTAATGGCAACAGAGAGTGTGTGTTCCTGTAGTACCGTGCCATCCAACTTCAGCACGGCCTGGGATGCCTGAGCCTCATGTTCGAACTCCACGTACGCCAGACCCTGCAGAGACACGCCACAGCAGCACATTATAGCAGCAACTCACATGAGAGCTATCCATTTTACGTATAAGTCAATGGAGCTTCTACATGTATGATTCAAATGACCGTTTGGATTTTTACAAAGATTACACATAACAAATATAAGTTACTAATGTATTACTCAACTGGAGAGCTCAAGAGCAAATTAATACTCTAAACCTAACATCTGGATGGAGAAAAATACTTAGCCTCCCAGCCCCAGCCCTGTACAGACCAACCGCCCAGCCCTGTACAGACCAACCGCCCAGCCCTGTACAGACCAACCGCCCAGCCCTGTACAGACCAACCGCCCAGCCCTGTACAGACCAACCGCCCAGCCCTGTACAGACCAACCGCCCAGCCCTGTACAGACCAACCGCCCAGCCCTGTACAGACCAACCGCCCAGCCCTGTACAGACCAACCGCCCAGCCCTGTAGACCAACCGCCCAGCCCTGTACAGACCAACCGCCCAGCCCTGTACAGACCAACCGCCCAGCCCTGTACAGACCAACCTCCCAGAGTTATGCCTCCTAACCTTGGATTTGCCTGAGCGGTTGGTTACCAGGCGGATGTCTTTGATGGTGCCTTGATCCTTGCACAGCTCCTCCAGCTGCTCCTTGGTGCAGGAAAAGGGCAGGCCCGAGATAAAGATCTTGTGTTTCTCTAGGTTTGTGTTGTACTTAAACACCTAGAGGAAGAGACATGAAAAGAGTAACTCACTATCTATATGGTGAAACCACCATTCCATTCATCCAGCCCTAAATCAAAACAAACATACTGAACAAAAATATTTAAAACGCAACAGCCAACAATTTCAAAGGTTTTACTGAGTTACAGTTCATATAAGGAAATCAAGTCAATTGAAATACATTCATTATGCCCTAATCTATTGATTTCACATGACTGGGAATACAGATATGCATATGTTGGTCACAGATACCTTTAAAAAAAGTTAGGGGCGTAGATAAAAAAAACAGTCAGTATCTGGTGTGACCACCTTTTGCCTCATGCAGGGCAACATCTCCTTTGCAAAGAGTTGATCAGGCAGTTGATTGTGGCCTGTGGAATGTTGTCCCACTCCTCTTCAATGGCTGTGCGAAGTTGCTGGATATTGTCGGGAACTGGAACATGCTGTCATACACGTCGATCCAGATCATTCCAAACATGCTCGGTGAGTATGCAGGCCATGAAGACCTGGGACATTTTCAGATTCCAGGAATTATGTACAGATCCTTGCGACATGGGTCTGTGCATTATCATGCTGAAGCATGAGGTGCTGGTAGATGAATGGCACGACAATGGGCCTCAGGATCTTCACACAGTATCCCTGTGCATTCAAACTGCCATCAATAAACTTAAATTGTTTTTTCGTTGTCCATAGCTTATGCCTGCCCATATCATAAGCCCACCATGAAGCACTCTGTTCACAACGTTGACATCAGCAAACAGCTCGCCCACAAGACGCCATACACATGGTCTGCGGTTATGAGGCCGGTTGGACGTACTGCCAAATTCTCTCAAATATTGGAGGTGGCTTAAGGAAGAAAAATTAACATTAAATTATCGAGCAACAGCTTTCGGACATTCCTGCATTTGGCATGCTGACTGCACGCTCCCTCAAAACTTGAGATGTCTATGGTATTGTGTTGTGTGACAAAACTGCACATTTTAGAGTGGAACAAGGTGCACCTGTTAAATCAGCTTCTTGATATGCCACACCTGTCAGGTGGATGGATTATCTTAACTAATTTGTGCACAACATTTTAGAGAAATAAGCATGTGTATGGAACATTTCTAGGATCTTATTTCAGCTCATGAAACATGGAATCAACACTTTACATGTTGCGTTTATATTTTTTGTTCAGTGTAGATTAGTCTCACCTTAAAATCAGGGTTCTTGTTTTTATCCACACAAGGCGATACGAACATTGGCCTGCCGTCGACCTCACGCCGGTCCATCTTCAGGGCCTCAGGCACGGACGTCTTGCCCTCAAACTGTATATAGCAGTACCCTCTGAAGCCCTTGGCAGCATAGACGGGGCGCACCGACTGGACAGGACCACAGGGCTCAAACAACTCCTTCAGTCTCTTCTCTGGATCCTCCATGCTGAAGGCCAGGTTGCTGATAAACACACTGCAGTCGTCCTTGCGTTGTTCAGGGTTGTCTTCCTGGGTCTTCCGTACGGTGGCTGGTGCCATCTGTTGGCCCCTCTTAGCACCAGGGGCTTCCTGTCTCCGGCAAGGGGGGGCTCTCCTCCCAAACAGTCCACTCTCTGTCTCCATATACTCCTCAGCACCTCCTCCCCTGAAGCTGCCCTGGTTGCCCTCCCCTCGGTGCCTCTTTGGAGGTTGCTCTGTTGCACAAAAGATAAATTGAGTGTAAGGCGCTGCGATAGACTGGTGTCCTGTCCAGGGGGTGTACTTGTACATCAAGCTGCCTCACACTACACAATCAGGAGATAGCTCATAGGGCAGGAGCCTGTTCCGGCTCAAGGCTACTTACACAAAGCTTTAGGAAACACACAGGATGACTTTTATACTGATTCCTGATGTCTCCCCTTTACCCGATTCCTGATGTCTCCCCTTTACCCGATTCCTGATGTCTCCCCTTTACCCGATTCCTGATGTCTCCCCTTTACCCGATTCCTGATGTCTCCCCTTTACCCGATTCCTGATGTCTCCCCTTTACCCGATTCCTGATGTCTCCCCTTTACCCGATTCCTGATGTCTCCCCTTTACCCGATTCCTGATGTCTCCCCTTTACGATTCCTGATTCCTGATGTCTCCCCTTTACCCGATTCCTGATGTCTCCCCTTTACCCGATTCCTGATGTCTCCCCTTTACCCGATTCCTGATGTCTCCCCTTTACCCGATTCCTGATGTCTCCCCTTTACCCGATTCCTGATGTCTCCCCTTTACCCGATTCCTGATGTCTCCCCTTTACCCGATTCCTGATGTCTCCCCTTTACCCGATTCCTGATGTCTCCCCTTTACCCGATTCCTGATGTCTCCCCTTTACCCGATTCCTGATGTCTCCCCTTACCCGATTCCTCCCCCCACTCATTCTCGTTATCCTCATCCTCTGCCTTCCTCTTCTCCCCAGGCCTGCTGCCTTTCTGTCCCTTCTTTTGGTTCTTCTTGTCTGCCTTGGCCCTCCGCCGCTGTTCAGTCTTCTGCTCCTCCTGTCGGACCAGATGAGCCTCTTTCTCTGCCACCTGAGAGAGGGACTGGGATGAAGTTATGAACATGACAGCACAGAAACAGACAGCTGCACAAGCAAAGCTGTGTTTTTTCCTTTCAATTATGTCATAAAAAATCTACAACTGTTGCTCTCCAATGTAAAAAAAAAAAAAAAAATCCCATTCCATCCTCCCCTGCCCAGTATAATCAGTGTTCTATGTTCACAGGCCTAACTAGCAGCCAGCCGTGTTGTGAGTGTTGCGGGGTCAGCTTACCTTGGCCCTCTGCTCGTTTACTCTGTTCAGCCTCGTCTCAGTCTTCTGCACCGCTGCATCCCAGTCCTCCAGAGACCCTGGTGGCGACACAACAAACTGCACTGAAACTCACTTTACTCTCACACCATGACTTACCGATTCAGTGTTGTTTTCTACAAATCAGCCAATCAATATCCCCAACTGACACCTGTCCACTTATTCATGGCATTTCCATTAAAAAAAAGACTCACCCTCAACCCTCTCAAAGGTGAGCAGGACCTCACACACATGCTCAGGATAGTCGGAGGTACACTGGACGGCTCTGTGGAGGGCTTTCCTGCAGTGAAGAGCATCTCCATACGACCTGCAAAGAGTCAAACCATATCACAACCACCATCAGACTTGTCATGGATACATCAAATCAACAGAGCCATCAAATCAACAGTTCACAGGTGACCACTAAATAGTGGCCTCACTGACCTCTCCAGGTTATAGTGGCCTCACTGACCTCTCCAGGTTATAGTGGCCTCACTGACCTCTCCAGGTTATAGTGGCCTCACTGACCTCTCCAGGTTATAGTGGCCTCACTGACCTCTCCAGGTTATAGTGGCCTCACTGACCTCTCCAGGTTATAGTGGCCTCACTGACCTCTCCAGGTTATAGTGGCCTCACTGACCTCTCCAGGTTATAGTGGCCTCACTGACCTCTCCAGGTTATAGTGGCCTCACTGACCTCTCCAGGTTATAGTGGCCTCACTGACCTCTCCAGGTTATAGTACTCCAGCCACATGTTGGCGAATTTGGCATTCCCTTTTGTCATGATGCTGTCCCACAGTTCTCTAGCTTTCTGAATGTTCTTACAATGCAGGGCCTGGTCAGAGAGAGGAGGGAGAAAATGGTATACAATCACATTTTAAATTGTATAGATGCAATTTTTGCACTGACTTGTATCTGCAATGAAAGAAGCAAGTGAACAAGACAAGTTTGTCATGATCGTCACCCTTACCTCTATCTTTGCCCAGACCTGCATGATGGTACAGGAAGGGTCTCCACTTTCACTAAATCCTAGACAGGAGTAATACACCGTAGTGAGTCTCCAACACAAACACACAACGACCAAGATGAAGAATACTGTACACAGGTCGCAGGTCCACTTACTCTCTTCCACGTCCTGTTTCATATAGTCTAGAGAACGGGTGAAGGCTGCCCGCAGCTCCTCCAGCTCTCTGCTCGACTCTGGAAAATAAACACCATTATCAATAGAGGACTTCATTCATCCATACATTCATCCATACATTTGACTTTCTCAACACCACAAATATGATCTTATTACTTATGTTACTTTGCATTACCCAATGTTAAGGTGCTTTCACCTTTGCTGAAATCGACACGCCGCCTCAGGTAATCGAGGTACGCTTCCCAGATATTAACATAATCTGTAGCCTGTATGAATCCGGCATTCAGGGCCTTTTCAAAAACATCTGTGGAGGGGGAAAAAAATAGATGGTCTTTCAGGATTCCCCAGTCCCAGTACCAATAATAAGGGCAATACAACATCTTTAACCAAGTTCACCCCGTTTCATTGAAACATATAGTATATCACAAAAGTGAGTACACCCCTCACATTTTTGTAAATATTTGAGTATATCTTTTCATGTGACAACACTGAAGAAATGACACTTTGCTACGATGTAAAGTAGTGAGTGTATAGCTTGTATAACAGTGTAAATTTGCTGTCCCCTCAAAATAACAACACACAGCCATTAATGTCTAAACTGGCAACAAAGTGAGTACACCCCTAAGTGAACATTTCCAAATTGGTCCCAATTAGCCATTTTCCCTCCCTGGTGTCATGTGACTCGTTAGTGTTACAAGGTCTCAGGTGTGAATGGGGAACAGGTGTGTTAAATTTGGTGTCATCGCTCTCACATTCCCTCATACTGACTGGTCACTGGAAGTTCAACATGGCACCTCATGGCAAAGAACTCAATGAGGATCCGAAAAAAAATTATTGTTGCTCTACATAAAGATAGCCTGGGCTTTAAGAAGATTGCCAAGACCCTGAAACTGAGCTGCAGCACAGTGGCCAAGACCATACAGCGGTTTAACTGGACAGGTTCCACTCAGAACAGGCCTCGCCATGGTCGACCAAAGAAGTTGAGTGCACGTGCTCAGCGTCATATCTAGAGGTTATCTTTGGGAAATAGGCTTATGAGTGCTGCCAGCATTGCTGCAGAGGTTGCAGAGGTTGAAGGGGTGGGGGGGGTGGGGTCAGCCTGTCAGTGCTCAGACCATACGCCGTACACTGCATCAAATTGGTCTGAATGGCTGTCGTCCCAGAAGGAAGCCTCTTCTAAAGATGATGCACAAGATAGCCCGCAAACAGTTTGAAGACAAGCAGACTAAGGACATTGATTACTGGAACCATGTCCTGTGGTCTGATGACACCAAGATAAACTTATTTGGTTCAGATGGTGTCAAGCGTGTGTGGCGGCAACCAGGTGAGGACTACAAAGACAAGTGTGTCTTGCCTACAGTAAAGCACGGTGGTGGGAGTGTCATGGTCTGGGGCTGCATGACTGCTGCCGGCACTGGGGAGCTACAGTTCATTGAGGGAACCATGAATGCCAACATGTACTGTGACATACTCAAGCAGAGCATGATCCCCTCCCTTCAGAGACTGGGCCGCAGGGCAGTATTCCAACATGATAACGACCCCAAACACACCTCCAAGACGACCACTGGCCTTGCTAAAGAAGCTGAGGGTAAAGGTGATGGACTCGCCAAGCATGTCTCCAGACCTAAACCCTATTGAGCATCTGTGGGGCATCCTCAAACGGAAGGTGGAGGAGTGCAAGGTCTCTAACATCCATCCGCTCCGTGATGTCGTCATGGAGGAGTGGAAGAGGACTCCAGTGGCAACCTGTGAAGCTCTGGTAAACTCCATGCCCAAGAGGGTTAAGGCAGCGCTGCCAGCGGTTTAGACATTAATGGCTGTGTGTTGTTATTTTGAGGGGACAGCAGATTTAAACTGTTATACAAACTGTACACTCACTACTTTACATTGTAGCAAAGTGTCATTTCTTCAGTGTTGTCACATGAAAAGATATACTCAAATATTTACAAAAATGATTTACAAAAATGTGAGGGGTGCTCACTTTTGTGATATACTGTACATTGCATTCATGTTTAAAATCTCCTTGTTTACATCCACACCATACATGACACACATGAGTGCTGCCGCCATAACCCACCTGTGGTCCAATGCTTACCTGAGATAGTGTGGTGGTCAGCCCCATGCCTCTCCAGGGCAAGCAGGTAGTTCTTCCACAGGCCCATGGTCCAGGGGCAGTTCCTGACCGCACGGTCGTGAGAGGACAGGACCAGGTCTTTGATTTTTAGTTGACGATCCTGAGGCAACAGCAAAAGACTTGATAATAAAACAATCAATCACAACCCACATTGACAAGGTACTCAAAAACCGTGAATCTACAGTCATTTCTACCTGAGTGATAAATGACTTCATTGCTAGAAAGGTGAACTTGTAGGATCGCGTTCATTCTCCATCATAACGCTGCACAAGGAATATTATACTGCCCAACACCATTAGGCAAAGTCATAATTTGATTTGTGTGTGGAAGCATATAATGCAGATAAATCGCACCTCCATCAATTTAATCATTTCCTTTAGTACATGCAGAAGGCCAAAATGTGGCTTTTAAAAAGAGCCTAATGGATCACAGGTTTGGAACAACAAGATGAAACTTTTGTTTCTTCACCAAACTGGTGAAACGGCCAGGCTCTGATGAATTACTGGATGTTGTCCGTGTTTAAGGTTGCGATCTCAGCATCTTATTACCATCCCATTAAAGCAATTAAAAGGCCATGAATAAATTTCAGGAGCTGCTGGAGAGAGTGAGAGACGGCTGGCTGCGAGTAATTCAAATGAGCCCAGTGCAGAACGTCACCCAGTGCGGGGCGGGGGGAACACTCACCAGGTACTTGGTGTACTTGGCCCACATGTCTGGTACCAGGCAGTTCTCTGCCAGTGCCCGCTCAAAGATGATCTGGATCCGTGCCGGGTCACCCTCCTTTTGCTCATAGTCAATATAGGTCTGATATTCTGCTAGCTTGGGTGGCTCGGCTGCCATCTGAAACACAAACATTGGCATTGAGCAGATGACCATGTCTAGCATACAGACTCGCAATGATTTCAGAGGTACACGTAGGAAAAAGCAATCAAGTTGCTTAAGCACATAATGCTTAAAATGACAAAACTTCCCTACTAATCTACTGCTACTTTCTAGGCAGTGCGATCAGAATTGAATGCTTCAAATCCATTAAATTCTTCCAAAACAAACAGCATGGTACAAAATGTCCAGGGTAGAATACAATCTAGGTAAGTACCAAAGTCTCCTCATAAGGCTTGCTCTTCTCCATCTGTTGCAGGGCCCTCTTGTATTTCTGGGAGACTGTATCAGAAACCCCCTGGTCAGACCACTCCTCATACTCTGCATATGTTCCTTCCATGTCTGTAAAACAGCAGTTATCATTAGGAGAAACCTCTTTCACATTCTAAGTGTGGCTTAAAATGAAGGTGATTATATAAAAGCGCATCCTGTGCATTTATTACAGTAAATTGAAAGGGAGGAACACCAAAAGGTTAAAATCTCATTCAGAAGGTTATTGGCTTTTGACATTTTGAGTGTCCCCTCATTTGACCAATAACACACAGCCATGTAAATGCTTCAGCCTATGTGCCATTATCTTGTGGAGGTAGAAAACAGTGACTGACAGGCTGTAGATGAGGGATTATACACTGAGCGTTGGCACAGGTCATAGAAGCGAGAGATGGGTTTAGCCATTCCAGAAATGCCTCCGGTGGCCTTTCAGCCAGACCAGAAAAAAAGGCAGCAGACAATGCCAGACCATCTGGCTATCTCTTGGTAAGTCCTGCGCTTGGATGAAAGGCTGGTCAGGGACCACATTACTGGGCCTGGTGAGAATGAGTGCTTTCTCTGTAAACCGCTAGAGTCTTTGAAAGGCAACATAGTAAGAGAAAGCAACACTCAGCAACTCTCCTAGTGGCTGGTGACTTTAATGCAGGAAAACAAATACATTTTTATCTCATTTCTACCAGCATGTCGCCTGTTCAACTGGGGGGGGGGGGGGGGGGGGAACTGAGCTTAAGGCTAGAGCTGCCGCTTTCAAGGAGCGGGACACTAAACCAGACGCTTATAAGAAATCCCTCTACGCCCTCCGACGAACCATCAAACAAGCAAAGCATAAATACAGGACTAACATGTAATCCTACTCCACCAGCTCTGACGCGCTCATTGGATGTGGCAGGGCTTGCAAACTATCACGGATTACAGAGGGAAACCCAGCAATGAGCTGCCCGGTGACACGAGCCTACCAGATGAGCTAAATGCCTCCCATGCTCGCTTCGAGGCAAGCAACACTGCCTCGAAGCCTCGAAGCTCTCCGTGGCCAATGTGAGTAAGACCTTTAAAACAGGTTATCATTCAAGGCCAGACGGATTTCCAGGACGCGTACTCAGAGCATGTGCTGACCAGCTGGCAAGTGTCTTCAATGACATTTTCAACCTCTCCCTGACCCAGTCTGTAATAACTACATGTTTCAAGAAAACCACCATAGTCCCTGTGCCCATAAACACCAAGGTAAACTGTCAAAATTACTATCGCCCTGTAGCACTCACATCTGTAGCCATGAAATGCTTTGAAAGGCTGGTCATGGCTAACATCAACACAATCATCCCAGACCTACTCCAATTTGCATACCACTCCAACAGATGACATAATCTCTATTGCACGCCACACTGCCCTTTCACAATTGGACAAAAGGAACTAGGGTTGTCCCGACTAAAAATGTTTTCCCATATATAGACACACCCTATGTGTTTAAATAAAATCATCTTGTCTGAAGCTTTAAGTACAATGTGATTAATAAATTCACACAATTGACTCAAGAGGGAGCCAGAGATCAAGATGGCCTAACCAGAAGAAAAAAACCTGTGGCCGAACCACCTCCTCCCACTGCTGCTGGCCTTCGCAGATTGTGCCATTATGATCCTGAAATTGCCGATAATTTGGCAACCTTTTCAATTTGGAGCAGTGGTGGGAAAAGTACTCCATTGTCAAACTTGAGGAAAAGTAAAGTTAACTTAACAGAAAATGACTCAAGTAAAAGTCACAGTAAAATACTACTTGATTAAAAGTCTAAAAGTAATTGGTTTAAAATACACTTAAGTATCAAAAGTAAATGTAATTGCTCAAATGTGCTTACAGTGCCTTTGGAAAGTATTCAGACCCCTCAACTTTTTCCACATTTTGTTAGGTTACAGCCTTATTCTAAAATGGATTATATTGTTTTTTTTCCCAACTCATCAATCTACACAATACCCCATAATGACAAAGCAAAAACAGGTTAATAATTCTCTACTAATTTATTTTTTAAATAAAATTTACATAAGTATTCAGACCCTTTACTCAGTAACTTGTTGAAGCACCTTTTGCAGCCTCGAGTCTTCTTGGGTACAAGCTTGGCACACCTGTATTTGGGGAGTTTCTCCCATTCTTCTCTGCAGATCCTCTCAAGCTCTGTCAGGTTGGATGGGGAATGTTGCTGCACAGCTATTTTCAGGTCTCTCCAGAGATGTTTGATCAGGTTCAAGTCCAGGATCTGGCTGGGCCACCCAAGAACATTCAGAGACTTGCCCCGAAGCCACCGCGGCATTGTCTTGGATGTGTGCTTAGGGTTGTTATCCTGTTGGAAGGTGAACCTTCGCCCCTGAGCGCTCTGGGATAGGTTTTCATCAAGGATCTCTCAGTACTTTGCTCCGTTCATCTTTCCCTCGATCCTGACTAGTCTCCCAGTCCCTGAAAAACATTCCCACAGCATGATGCTGCCACCACCATGCTTCCCCATGGGATTGTGCCAGGTTTCCTCCAGACGTGGCGCTTGGCATTCAGGCCAAAGAGTTCAACCTTGGTTTTATCAGACCAGAGAATCTTGTTTCTCATGGTCTGAGAGTCTTTAAGTGCCTTTTGGCGAACTCTAAGCGGGTTGTCATGTGCCTTTTACTGAGGAGTGGCTTCCGCCTAGCCACGCTACCATAAAGGCCTGATTGGTGGAGTTTCTCCTGTCTCCACAGAGGAACTGTAGAGCGCTGTCAGAGTGACCATTGGGCCCTTCTCCCCCAACTGTTCAGTTTGGCCAGGCGGCCAGCTCTAGGAAGAGTCTTGGTGGTTCCAAACGTATTCAATTTAAGAATGATGGAGGCAACTGTGTTCTTGGGGACCTTCAATACTGAAGAAATGTTTTGGTACCCTTCCCCAGATCTGTGCCTCGACACAATCCTGTCTAAGAGCTCCACAGGGAATTATTTCGACCTCATGGCTTGGTTTTTGCTCTGACATATACTGTTAACTGTGGGACCTTATATAGACAGGTGTGTGCCTTTCCAAATTATGCCCAATCAATTGAATATACCACAGATGAACTCCAATCAAGTTGAATACATATATTGAATACAGAATACATTCCAAAGGCACTGTAAGTATCAAAGGTATCAAAACCCTTATATTATGCAAGCCAGACAGCACCGACCTTCTTGTTTTTTAAAATTATGGATAGCTTGTGGCACACTCCAACATAATTTACAAACGGAGCATTTGTGTTTAGTGAATCCACCAGATCAGGTAGTAGGGATGACCAGGGATGTTCTCTTGATAAGTGTGTGAATTGAACCATTGTCTTTTCCTTTGTATTTTCTTTTATTTCACCTTTATTTAACCAGGTAGGCTAGTTGAGAAAAAGTTACCGATGAGTCTGCCGATGAGTATACGGTGATTGACAGAGTCGAAAGCCTTGGCCAGGTCAAGGAATACAGCTGCACAGTAATGTCTCTTATCGATGGCGGTCATGATATCGTTTAGTACCTTTAGTGTGGCTGAGGTGCACCGTGACCAGCTCGGAAACGGGATTGCACAGCGGAGAAGATACGGTGGGATTCGAAATGGTCAATGATCTGTTTATTAACTTGGCTTTCGAAGGCTTTAGAGAGGCAGGGCAGGATGGATATAGGTAACAATTTGGGTCTAGAGTGTCACCCCCTTTGAAGAGGGAGATGACCGCGACAGCTTTCAAATCTTTAGGGATCTTGGACGATATGAAAGACACGTTGAACAGACTGGTAATAGGGGTTGCAACAATGGAGGCGGATCATTTTAGAAAGAGAATCTCCAGATTGTCTAGCCCAGCTGATTTGTACAGGTCCAGGTTTTGCAGCTCTTTCAGAACATCTGCTATCTGGATTTGGGTGAAGTAGAAGCTGGGGAGGCTTGGGCAAGTAGCTGTGGGGGGTGCGGAGCTGTTTGCCGGGGTTGGGGTAGCCAGGAGAAAAGCATGGAGAAATGCTTATTGAAATTCCCGATCATCGTGGATTTATCGGTGGTGACAGTGTTAGCCTCAGTGCAGTGGGCAGCTGGGCAGAGGTCCTCTTATTTTCCATGGACTGCTATGGTCCTGCTAGGCATTCGATATGTAACAAATGCTTTTGGGTGTCAAGGGAAACTGTATGGAGTAAAAAGTACATTATCTTCTTTAGGAATTTACTGAAGTAAAAGTAGTCAAAAATACAAGTAGAGTAAAGTACAGACGGAAAAAAAAACTTACGTAGAACTTAAGTATTTTTACTTCCTTTACACCACTGATTTGGAGTGCCAACTTAACGTTACTACCGATCTCTGTGCCCGTTATGATTTTCATATGTACATTTGTAGAAGTTTCATTTCTTTAATAATAAAGTTGGCGTATCTCAAAATCATTGTCATGTAATTAATAAAATTATATCTAAATTAAAATTACACAAATCTAAAATAAACTTCCATTGCCAACTATGTAAAAATAGTCTACATAAAGGCAACAAATAAAAACATTGCAGCCTGCAGGTAAAAAATATCCTGATAAAAATAAAGCACATTGGCTACGCATGGACTGTCTGCAAGGAACTTCAAACATTGCATCAAATACACCAACTTGGTCCAGCCAAAAGCTTGTGCTAACAAACTTGCAACATTGTATAAAATATTCTGGACCCTAAGAGTTTCCAGTGCCAGTAAACTCCAGACAGACATAACTGTAGGCTATTTGAGGAAAGGATTAGAAGTAAATCAGATAGGCCTATTTTATGACGTTTCTACTGTATCAGAGCATTACATTTTTTCCCTTTCATGACAAGTGGTTCCTGAAAGGGAGAGTGCTAGAAAGATTTTTCAAATAGGCTACATTGAGGAACGACTTCAACTAAAATATTAAATGCATTAACATAAATTACAGTAACCAAACAAACATTGTAAATGAGAAATTATGGGAATTAAATGGTACAAGTACTACTGGCAATACTGGTGTCATCCGCGTCCTCCGCAATGGTCCTTTGAGACAGGCATCAATCAAGACGTGCCATAAAACATTTTTTTTTTTGTGCAACTGCTCGACCCAAAAAAATTTGGTAGACCAATAACCTATCGAACAAACAATCGACCAGTCAACTAAATGGGGTCAGCCCTAAAAGAAACACATACGTGAGAATGCTGTTCATTGACTACAGCTCAGCGTTCAACACCATAGTGTCCTCCATGCTTATCACTAAGCTATGGTTCCTGGGACTGAACACCTGCCTCTGCAACTAGATCCTGAACTTCCTGATGGGCCGACTCCAACACCACCATTAATTTTGCCAACGACACAACAGTGGTGGGCCTGATCACCGACAACGATGAGACACCCTATAGAGAGAAGGTCAGAGACCTGGCAGTCTGTTGCCAGGACAATAATCTCTCCCTCAATGTCAGTGAGACAAAGGAGCTGATTGTGAACTACAGGAAACAGAGGGCCGAGCACACCCCCATTTACATCGACGAGGCTGTAGTGGAGTAGATTGATAGCTTCAAGTTCCTCTGTGTTCACATAACTAAGGATCTATCGTGATCCAAACAGACCAGCACAGTCATGAAGAGGGCACGACAACTGGTGGCTAAAAAGATTTGGCATGGGCCATCAGATCCTCAAAAAGTTCTACAACTGCACCATTGAGAGCATTTTGACCAGCTGCATCACCACTTGGTATGGCAACTGCTTGGCATCAGACCGCAAGGCGCTACAGAAGTTAGTGCGTACGGCCCAGTACATCACTGGGGCCGAGCTCCCTGCCATCCACGACTTCTATACCAGGTAGTGTCAGAGGAAGGCCCAAAAATTGTCAAAGACTCCAGCCACCCAAGCCACAGACTGTTCTATCTGCTATTGCATGGCAAGCAATACCAATGCATCAAGTCTGGAACAAACAGGACCCTGGACAGCTTCTAACCCAAGTCATATGACTTCTAAACAGCTAATCGGAATACCTGCATTGACCCTTTGTTGCACACACTGGACTCTGCCCACACAATAACACACACACTACACACACATAAAATGCACACGCATGCATACTGACGCCACACACACCTTTCACACTCACCACATATGCTGCTGCTCGTAACTTTACCCTTACCTATATGTACAGTACATAGTTACCTCAATTGCCTCATACATCTGCACATCGACTCGGTACTGGTACTCCTTGTATATAGCAATGTTATTTTCTACTCCCTATATATAGCCATGTTATTGTTACTCAATGTGTGACTTTTCATTTTTAGATTGTTGCTCTTATCTTTAAAATCTGCATGGTTGGAAAAGGACCTATAAGTAAGCATTTCGCTGATAGTAAGCATTTTGCTGTTAGTTTACACCTGTTGTCTATGAAGCATGTGACCAATCCAATTTGATTTGACATTGCACTGGCTCTCCACGACTTAGTCCTGAAAGGGTCATTGCGATGGGTACCTCCCAAGTGTGCCATAATAGCCTCTCAAGGACATGTTGTTCCATCCAACCAAATCCCTCCCCCCTACCCTCTGTACAGCATCCCCTCCAGAATGGAGCAGGGAGAGCCTTACCCATTAAGGGGATGGCCAGCTGGCGGCGGAAAAGAGTGTGGATGCGTTCAAGCTGAGCGTTCAGAAGCTCCTGCTGCTCGCAGGTGGGGACGATGCCAGGGGGAGGCTGAACAAAAGGAAGAGATAGAAAAGAGACAAAATCCAGCAAAGAGCCTAGTTTGTGTAATATCAGATTGCGTTCAATCATGCTTTTTCAAAATTTCTGCCCAATACTGAAGATACAAGGAAAATCCACCATCATTAATTTAGCAGACGGTCTTATACAAAACACCAAGAAATATAGACATGCGGAGATATAGAAAAATGAGCAGCATGTTGCAGCTACTAGAGATCATTATTCTTCAGGGACGCTCACCTGAACAGTTGCCAGTATGACATTCTCAAACTCCCTGTAGGCCTCCCACAGAGTCACCCCCTTGGTCATGTGCAGCCCCACGGCTGTCAGGGCTCTCTCGAAGATGGACCTCACCTTCTCCATCCCACCAGGCAATCCCATGCCCCCGATAGAGTACTGGGCATACTCCAGCCAGATTTCAGGGCCTGAAGGCCACACAAGAAATTCAATGTTTACTTTACAATAACATCACATTATATAGAATCGTAACACAATCCAATAAGTAGGGACAGAACTCACAGATATAATCTTTCACAGCCATCTCAAAGAGCTCGTAGACTTTCTCCCGGTTCTGCTCCTCCTCGGTTAGGCGGATCTCATCCTTGAGCCAGTCCAGCCATATCTCTGCAAGAAAGGACAAGTCAGATTTGTATACAATTCACAATAACATTCAGTATGTTTACAACAATGAAACCATCACTTTTCACAGTAATGATTAAACAGTAAACCTTGTTCCAAATTACTGAATCATCATAATACATAAGACTTCTTCACATCAATTAATCACAAAAGAAGCAGCAGACGTTGCAACAAGTCTTTTATTTAATCTAGTCAACCACAAAGCACATCAGCTCAATCAGAAGTGGCAAAGCATAAAGTCTGCTGCATCTCCAGAGGCCATCAGACACCAACCTTCAGTCAGTGGGAAGAGCTCACTCATCTTCTGCCTTGCCTTACGCAGTGGAGGCAGCTCCCCCTCCTGCCTCAGGAGTTTTATGAGGTCCACATGACAGTTGTAGTCAAAAGCATTGATGGACAGCTGAAAGTCAGAGAGAGCATAGAAGACGAGTCAGACCAACAACCTTGTGTGTTTACAGATGTTTTTGATTAGCAAACAAATATATAATATGTAAGTTAACTAAATACTGTAATGAGTATTGCTTGTGAAATCAACCAGATAGCTTGACTGTTAAATGTTGTTGCTGACTGGCTGGCTACCTACCTACCTTTCTCAACTGCAGCCCGCCGAAAGGACGCGTGTTCAGTTTGTAATACAACTGCAAGCACGTTGGCTGGTATTCTTTTCACACGTATTATATAATTGTGGCTGGGTAACATGCTAGTTGACTGGATAGTTACATAATGAGGCATCAACTAATAGCTAGCAAACTATTAGCATACGAGCTAACGTTAGCTAAGTAGCTAGCTAGCTTTCTTTGCAGTACAAGCGGTGCAAGTCTGCAAACAAGCCAACTTGTTTGTGATGTGTTTGCTTTTAAATCAATGTAACAAACAACGCTGTTAGCTGGTTGACATCAAACGTTATAAATGGCTAGCCGTAACTGTGGATTAAAATAGCTAGCTAGGTTTCCATTCATTTCTCAAACAGTTAGCTTAACTAACGTACCTGCTCCTCCAAACGCTGAATTTCGGCTTCATTCTCTTTATCATCTTCTGACGAATCGTCTTCTTCATCGTCGGAGTTTTCGATTCCCATACCCTCCTCTTCATCTGAATCCATTTCTCTCTCCATTCCTGCCTCTTCCTCCATCTCTTGCAACTGCGTCTCTTCTGCGTTCCCCGTTGCTGCCATGTTGGAACTATGTCTGCCTGGTAACAGCAGTGAGAGCTGTCCAAGGTAGAGCCTGGCAGGCAAACCCACCCCCTGATTCTACTATGCTAAATTCGAAACGTCACGTAGTATGTTACCTACATGGCAAGGACACAACCAAATAACTATGTATTAATATTACTTGGACAATAACAGCTATAACCATCAGTATTGCATTTGCTAAGATTCCTCCCGAAAAGAGCGGATACCGAATATCCCAGCAATTAAAGAGGGACTCCTGTAGGGCAATTTTAATGGCCGACGTCCCTGTGCATGCTGTGTAATGATGAGAAGCACATAAGCAGCCTATTTTACTGTTATGCACTTCGTCGTACATATCATGTGAGTAAAAAACAAAGTGGGAAATGTAGACCTATTTGTTCCTATACGTGTCAGAAGTAATTGATTCCTGTTTATATGCTAATGCGGCAAAATGCTACGTTACATTATTGTGCAGATGAGACTTAATAGACATGTTGCAATTGATCAGAATTTGTTATTTTGAATGCACAAAAAAAATGATTGGGGCCACAGCACAGCATACTGCCAAAAATATTTGAAACAGCAGACAACCGCCTTTTCTTCTCGAACGCAAAAAAGTCGAAAATGTCATATGTGTTTGACGTATTCGATTACGCTTCTTCTTTGGTTTTTATGACGGTCCACAAACAAATATTATAGGTGCATGCTGCCACCTACACTTACACTGTTGGCTGTATATCAGCCTACAATCCTCTAGATGAAGTATGAATTAATTACACTTTGTAAAAAAAAAATCCCTTCAAACTAACCCTGCACCCATTAAAACCTAAACACTATTTCAGTACTTTGGCCCTATCTGATCAAAGACTACAGTACGAAGATAGGCAGAAACTTCCCGCTTTGAGGATAACAAAGTGCCATCGACACGGCCAGCTACCAAGGACTGTGGGGTCTCCTCCTCAGTGGCCAACGTGAGTAAGACATTTAAACATGTTAACCCTCGCAAGGCATTCGCAGACCAGCTGGCTGGTGTTTTTACGGACATATTCAATCTCGCTATCCCAGTCTGTTGTCCCCACGTGCATCAAGAAACTACAATTGTTCCTGTACCCAAGAATGCAAACTGAACTAAATTATTATCGCCCCGTAGCACTCACCTTTGTCATCATTAAGTGCTTTGAGAGACTAGTCAAGGATCATATCACCTCCACCTTACCTGTTACCCTAGACCCACTTAAATTTGTTTACCGTCCCAAAAGGTCCACAGACAATGCAATCACCGTCACACTGCCCTATCCCATCTGGACAAAAGGAATACCTATGTAAGAATGCTGTTCATTGACTACAGCTCAGCATTCAACACCATAGTACACTCCAAGCTCATCATTAAGCTCGAGGCCTTAGATCTGAACTCTGCCCTGTGCAATTGAGTCCTGGACTTCCTGATGGGCCGCCCCCAAGTGGTGAAGGTAGAAAACAACACCTCCACTTCGCTGATCCTCAACACTGGGGCCCCACAAGGGTATGTGCTCAGCCCCTCCTGTACTCCCTGTTCGCCCATGACTGCGTGGCCATACACGCCTCCAACTCAATCATCAAGTTTGCAGACAACACCACAGTGGTAGGCTTGATTACCAACAACAATGAGACCGCCTACAGGAAGGAGGTGAGGGCTCTGGGATTCTGGTGTCAAGAAAAGAACCTCTCACTCAACGTCAACAAAACAAATGAGATGATCGTGGACTTCAGGAAACAGCAGAGGGAGCACCCCCCTATCCACATCGATGGGACAGTAGTGGAGAGGGTATTAAGTTAAGTTCCTCGGCGTACACATCACGGACAAACTGAATTGGTCCACCCACACAGACAGCATCGTGAAGAAGGTGCAGCAGCGCCTCTTCAACCTCTGATCCAAGGTTTTACCAGCCTTGGTTGCGCAATCAATATGCTGATACAATTTAGGGAGTCTTGTTTTCAGATTAGCCTTGTTAAAATCCCCAGCTACAATGAATGCAGCCTCAGGAGATGTGGTTTCTAGTTTGCAAAGAGTCAAATAAAAAGTTTGTTCAGGGCCATCAATGTGTCTGCTTGGGGAGGAATATATACGGCTGTGATTATAATCGAAGATAATTCCCTTAGTAGATAATGCGGTCGACATTTGATTGTGAGGAATTCGAAGTCAGGTGAACAGAAGGACTTGAGTTCCTGTATGTCGTTGTGATCACACCACATCTCGTGAATCATAAGGCATACCCCCCTCTTCTTACCAGAAAGATGGTTGTTTCTGTCGGCGCGATGCGTGAAGAAACCAGCTGGCTGCACCGATTCCGTTAGCGTCTCGAGTGAGCCATGTTTCCGTTTAGCAAAGAACGTTACAGTCTCTGAAATGGTTGATACTAAATGATTTAACTTCATATGGAGGAATTAATCTCATTATTTAAGAAAAGCGGTAATATGTAGCACCCAAGGTGAGGGAGAGTTGAATGCTCTGGATTTTAAAACCTCTAATATAATATTTACGATTAAATGGATACAAAACTATTTAAGAAATAAGGATTGCATCTGGAATATCATCCCTAATTTAATATTCCAACAAATTGGTAGTCTTGAATTCTTACTCAAATGCAACTTTGATATGGGTAAAATCCCTACTAAGCTTGCTAACTTTCACAAACAAGTACTTCTAACTTGGAACTTCATGTACAAACACACTTCCCCTCATAAGTACACAATCTGGAATAATAAAGACATAAGATACAAAAACAAGTCTTTGTTTTTCCAGAACTGGTTTGACAACAACATTATTTGGGTTAAACAATTATTGAATAATGATGGACAACTATATGATTATCCAGAATTTATTAGAACACACAATGTTACATTCACTCCTGAGGAGTATCAAATAGTTGTTAGAGCTGTCCCTAAAGGTGCTATTCTTCTTGTAGGAGATTATAACAGTACTCCAAGTGCAACTGTTGAGGATTTTGTAGCCTCAATACAACTAGAACGAATGAACATTTTAAACTACAAATGTAATAACATGTATATAAGGAAACTATGTCCATATGTTACTATTCCCTCTGCTAAAATGTACTGTAGTGCAGCCCTAGGACAAGTGAACTGGAACAAAGTTTCATTGTTATCTGGTAAATATTGTATATCCAATAAGTTGAAAGAAGTATCATACAAACTCATTCATAGAATCTACCCTGTAAAGACCTTTATTATACACAGATTTAAAATAGCTATTGATAACAAATGTGTATTTTGTGATTGTGACCCAGAGACTCTTGACCATTTATTTTGGGACTGCTCTTGTGTCAGAAGATTTTGGTATGAGTTAGAAGATTTTATTTTAATATCAGAGTCTTTCAAATTAACATTAATAGTTGTTTCTTTTATGTTTTATTTTGAACCAAATGATATGGACCCTGATTTAACTTTCATTGTTAATTTGTTTATCTTTCATGGAAAACTTTCTTTGTCCATAAAATGAAGTGGGCAGAAAACAAACCCGTTATCTTATTTAAGATATAATTGAAATATTATTTTGAAATGATCAGTAAATGTAAAAATCAAAAAAGCAATACGCACCATAAGTATTTAACCAATTGAACATTAATCTTGATATGTAATACCCCTGTCTGTTAGGTTTATGTACTCTTTGTATATTTCTTTGTTTGTGTGTGTTTGTTGTGTTCATAATAAAATAAAATAAAAAAATATATTTTTAATTTTTTTCAAGTTGTAGCTAACGTTGTCCAGTGCTAGCTAACTATAGTACTGTTGACTAACACCATTCCGTACAAATTTGCGCAACCGCAGCATTCAAACGAGGCTGCAGTGTAAATTAATGGAACTAACTGTATTGGCATCAAAATCCTGAAGTGTGAACTACGTTTCTATTCAAGCGTTGATTTATTTACATGGTAATGGCCGGATAGTATTGGAGAGAAATTGAAAAACGAACTCTGATGTTTTACGTTAAATTGTGACGTACCATGACGTACGGCACGCATAATGCAGCTCATTCTGTGTCGTACAGCTTCTCACGCAGATAAGAAACAAAAGGGACAGGGTAAAGGGGGATACCAAGTCAATTGTACAACTGAATGCGTAATTATTAATTTTTAAACGTCATCACTGCAAGCCATCATGATTCCCAAAAGCCGCTGTTTACTTCTGAAGATAATTTAAGCGACGCCCTAAAAACCTGATTCAACTTCGACACAAACCTTCGAATAGGTATGTACTGACACGTAAAATAAATCTCTTTATAAAGAGTTTAAATAATATTTTAGAGGTGATAAATTGGACAGATCGGGGGAAAAAGCCGTATCCCACACGGCTAATCTCCCCATTCCCTATCGCGCAGTAGGCTTCGCTTCCCAATCCGCTATTTTTAAAAAGACCCGACAGAGCCTTCAATCATGCAGAGTCGGGCAGCATGAAGGTCTCGTCAATGATTTTGCTGGAAAGGGGAGAAATTGTACTTTACAATGGTATTCATATTACAGTTGACCTGGAAATATTACGTTTTTTGGGCGTTAAAATAAGGTAATTTGTATGTTACAGCGCGATGTACAAAAGTGAGTTAGCTAACAAGAAGTTGCTTCATCTTCACTGGCTGCTATATATTTGATCCTTATGCCATACTGCTACGAATAGCTTTTGTCCCCATATGTATGCTTTGTTTCCATGTCTTGAATGTCCCTTTCCTTGTATTGTGTCTTTTCTGTGCCATTCGCAGGTAGTGGACCACTATGAGAACCCAATAAATGTGGGTTCCTTAGACAAGAACGCCAATAATGTGGGGACTGGCTTGGGGACGTTATGAAACTCCAGGTATGTCAGTTCAAAAATCTTGCTTATGCCTTTTGTGTTTTTCCCTTTGTGCTGTTATCTGTGCCCAATAATGTTTGTACCATGTGTTGTGTTGCTGCCTTGCTATGTTGTGTCTTGGATCTCGTATGTGTTCTTGTTTTGTCCTATATTTTTTTGTTTTATTTTTAATCCTTGTCCCCGCAGGAGGCCTTTTGGTAGGCCGTCATTGTAAGTAAGAATTTGTTAACATATTTGCCAAATTAAATAAATGTGCAGTGGATTGTTTTGTAATCCTTTTGGTATTATTTGTTTTTCCTTGTCTGGGGTTTGATACTAAGTTCATAATAAGTATTGGTCTTTTCAGTCATGTGCAACTGTTAAATATCTGCTTGTCTGCAGATCCAAGTGGATGAAAAGGGAAAGATAGTGGATGCTAGTGTAACAGTATAACTTTAGTCCATCCCCTCGCCCCTACCCGGGCTCGAACCAGGGACCCTCTGCACACAGACAAGTCAACCACGAAGCATCGTTACCCATCGCTCCACAAAAGCCACGGCCCATGCAGAGCAAGGGGAACCACTACTTCAAGGTCTCAAAGCAAGTGACGTCACCGATTGAAACGCTATTAGCGCACACCACCGCTAACTAGCTAGCCGTTTCACATCGTTACACTCACCCCCCTTTTGACCTCCTCCTTTTCTGCAGCAACCAGTGATCCGGGTCAACAGCATCAATGTAACAGTAACTTTAATCCTCGCCCCGACCCAGGGGCGAACCAGGGACCCTCTGCACACACAGACAAGTCACCCACGAAGCATCGTTACCCATCGCTCCACAAAAGCCGCGGCCCTTGCAGAGCAAGGGGAACCACTACTTCAAGGTCTCAAAGCGAGTAACGTCACCGATTGAAACGCTATTAGCGTGCACCACCTCTAACTAGCTAGCTATTTCACATCGGTTACACTAGATTCAAGACCTTTGGCTGTGGCTCAGCCATTGCTTCCAGTTCTCTAGTAACAGAGTGGGTAAAGTGCAAATCTGTAAGTTGATCAGCCCAAATTTGACACACTACTCTTCTCTGCATCATGCTGGTAGGATTGGGGTTTAGGTTTATTCTCCTATATGTTTCCACTTGCAGATTGACGAAGCTCTTAAGATCAAGAACATTGATATTGCCAAAGAACTCTGCCTTCCACCAGTCAAGCTTCATTGCTCTAGTCAGTCAAACAAACTGATACTACAATAGGGACATGGTCTAATACCTACAGTGCCTTGCTTCAGAAGTATTCATACCCCTCGACTTATTCCACATTTTGTTACAGCCTGAATTCAAAGTGAGAGAGACTATTTAATCCATTATCTACACACAGTACCCCATGATTAAAGTTTAAACATGTTTGCAAATGTATTAAATTAGATATCTCACATACATACTGTAAAAGCATTCACAACCCTGAGTCAAACATGTTAGAATCAGCGATGGCAGCTGTGAGTCTTTCTAGGTAAATCTATAAGAGCTTTGCACACCTGGATTGTACAATATTTGTACATTTTTAAAGAACTTTCAAGTTGGTTGTTGATCATTGCTGGAGAGCCATTTTCAAGCCAATTTGAAGTAAAAACGACCTATGCCACCTTGGTAAGCAACTCCGGTGTACATTTGGCCTTGTGTTTTTAGGTTGTCCTGTTGAAAGATGCATTTGACTCCCAATGTCTATTGGAAAGGAAACTGAACCATGTTTTCCTCTAGGATTTTGCCTGTGCTTAGCTCTATTCTTTTTGTCCTTGCTGATAAGCATACCCATAACATGATGCAGCCACCGCCATGCTTGAAATTATGAAGTGGTACTCCCTGCTGTTGTATTCAGCACATAGTTAATATCTTTGCAAACATGATGCATGCTCTGGAATATTTTTTTTATTCTGTACAGGCTTCCTTTTCACGCTGTCATTTAGGTTAGTGTTGTTTCTCCTATCATAGCCTTTTAAGTCTCCATTGGTCTCATGGTGAAATCCCTGAGTGGTTTCTTCCTCTCTGGTAACAGAGTTAGGAAGGACACCTGTATCTTTGTAGTAACTGGGTGTATTTTAATAACTAAACCATGCTCAAAGTGATATTCAATGTCTGTTTTATTTTGACCCATCTACCAGTAGGTTTTTATTTTCTTTAAGGCATTGGAAAAACCTCCCTGGTCTTTTGTGGTTGAATCTGTGTTTGAAAATCACTGCTCAACTGAGGGACCTTACAATTCTGTGTGTGGGGTACAGAGATGAGGTACTCATTCAAAAATCACGTTGGACACAGTGAGTCCATGCAACTTAACATTTTTACTTTACTTGACTTGAATACTTGACTCAAGACATTTCAGCCTTTTATTTATTCATAAATGTTTAAAAACAATTCCAATTAGACCGTATGGGGTATTATGCGTAGGCCAGTGACACAACCTCAATTTAATCCATATGAAATTCAGGCTGTAACAATGTGTAAAGACTTTGTTTCTGAAGCCACTGTATATCCCAGATGTTGGCGCAAGATTTTATTTCTCCCTCTGTTATTCATCTCCATTTAGTGCTTGCAGAGGATGCTATAGGTGAATGCACCAATTTGTAAGTCGCTCTGGATAAGAGCGTCTGCTAAATGACTTAAATGTAAATGTCTATAAAGGCAGCCTTGGCAGACTACAGGCTCAAACAGAAGGAAACGAGGTGGTAGCAAAACTCAATCAGTCCCGGTTCTTTCCAATCGATTTGCTCTGACATCCTAACCACCTGTGTGATGCAGGCCTCAAAAGGTGAACATGACAGGTCAACAGTCATGGCCAAGTTCGGCGATGTGTAATTGATGCTTTCAGTTTAAACCGTATCAGAGCTGCTGGAGAGTGTGTGCTGTTAAGTTATGGCAGATGTTTAAGAATGGTTTGTTTGCTGTTATGTATGACAATTCTCAAATGATAATCCTAAATGTTGAAATGGAATAAAACTATTTTGTATTTACAACTCCCAAGAAAGGCATTTGAAACTTAATTAAAGGACTACATTTTTGATGTACATTACCAAAAATCTCATCAAGTTTTGTTTAGTTGGCTCTAAAGACAGCATCATGTTTCTGGTGGCAAATTACAACTAGACAATTGAGGTAGTTACATTTCAGTAATTGAACTGATAGTGCCATTGCACAAAAATATAAATACTGATCTTTTTCACTCTGGGGGACACATTGTCCCTACTGTTGATCTCAAATCACAGCAAGTGTGATTCATCCATCTGTGTGTTGCAGTTAAGATTTTGATACGATTATTTTAAAATACATTTTACTCTCATGATTGCTGAAATGGGGCCACCCTCTGGTTATGCGCAAGGATCCGTTTCAGGATCAGCAGCACTGCTACAATGAGAAGACCCACCAGCACACACAACACAGCCAACAGGCTTATAACTGCTGATGAGCCCTGTTGAGTGAGGGTTCTGGGAGTGGGCACAGGTAAGGAGCTAGCCTTGTTTGTGGAACTTGTTGCCTCTACAGCAATTGAATTACCAGGAGGATATCGGCCTGTAGAATTGTCTAAACACCTGGGCTCCTCAATTGGTAAAGAAGTGGTGGAAGGCTCCTTGGGTGGGGCTACAGATGGTGTTGAATTCAGAGACAAGCAGTCCTCATAGCTTAGATCCTGTAAAGTGTAGTGGTCAGAAAGAATCTGAAACAGAGCAGTATCTTGGTCTTGATAAGGTGCTTGAGTGGGGCTCTCTGCATTGTGAAATGTTCCCTTCAATTCTTGCTTTGATGAACCAGAGATACTTCCAAAATCCCTGGTTTTGATGGATGAGTATAGAAAACCAGGCACAAGGGTTTTCACTGTGAAGGTACCCAGCTGTCTCTCTGGCTTGGTGGTGAAACTAAGGTGAGAGACTTTCTCATTAGGCTTTAGAACCCGTGGACAGATAGCCATGACAGATAGGGTTAGGAGCATGTGATGTGCAAGGTGTGTTGGTTCGGCACACACCAGGTCAGTGGCCATCTTCAGCCTTCCATTCAGTAGCCACCGGTACAGGTACAGGATGTCACACTCACACACCCACAGGTTGTTGGCCAGCTCCACAGAATGGAGACTTGGCAGCCCATCAAAGGCGCTCTCTGGCACTGAGCGCAGGCAGTTGCTGTTGATCTTCAGGACCTGCAAGTTGACCAGTGCATTCAGCGAGGGGAGGTCCAGGGCAGAGATGCAGTTAGCTGATAGGTCTAAGTGGGTGAGGGAGGCTGGCAGGTTCAGAGGCAGGCTGGTTAGTCGGTTCCCTTTCAGTGTCAGAACCTGCAGCCTCCCCAGGCCCAGCAGAGCCCCTGGCTGGATGGCACGGATGCGGTTGTCCTCCAGGTCTAAGCGGGTGAGGTTGCCCAACTGGCGCAGGGCCCCGGTGGTAATGTAGGTGATGCGGTTCTTCTGCAGCTGCAGGGTCTCCAGGCTGGGGGGCAGGCCCCGGGGGAAGTGAGCCAGTTGGTTGTGGCTGAGGATGAGCTCTTGCAAGCTAAAGAAGGGCCGAAGTAGGTGGTCCACATTACAGAGCTGGTTCCGGGCCACAGAGAGGACAGATGTGTTGAGAGGGACGGAGACTGGAAAGGACCTCAGGCCCAGGGACTCACAGAGGACCAGCAGCCCAGGGTGAGGACAGCAGCAGCCTTCTGGACAGGGGGATGTCACAAGGCAGGCCAGTGGAGACACACAGAGAACCAGTAGGAGACCATAGAGGCACCACAGCATGGCTCACTTGGAGGAAGAGGAAGGAGAAAGGACAAGGCAACATTAGACATGGAGATAGGTAGATTGCAGCTTGTGTCTAGCTACTAATGACTAACTAATCAGGATAAAACTACAGCAGCATGCAAGGCATTTAGTATCAGACAACTGTGTGTGTTTCTGATACCGAAGGCAGTTTCAGAGGCTGATGTCCATTTGGATGGATATAACTATAAGGAAGGAGAGTCACTCAGACTATTCAGAGCTGTTATTCCATATGAAGCTTGGATGTTTTAAAAGATAAGACCGTGCTGATATAGTGAATCCAATGTGTTCAATGACTTAACTGAATAAATAAACATTTTTGAAAAAACAGCCATCATTGTAAATCACAAAGTAATTGGCATACATTTTTATACACAACCTGTAACTACTACTGTACCATTCTTCCAAGGCTCTGTTTCATCCGCTCTTCCCAAGAAGCTGACCAGCCAAGACGGCTATGATCCACTGTGTGACTGACTCTCTCCAGAAACCACAGTCTTTGACAATTCCAACCAGCTGCCCATCAAAGTTTAATGAACCCGTAAGGTGCTCTGTTACCAGTTTTGTATCCTCTTCATCTTCCAAATGAATTCAATGTTCCTATTCCTTTAAGGGCAGATGGACAACACTGAAGTCTAAAAATAGAAACACAGCAATAGTCTCTTTCAGGAGCAGATCTCCCTCTGGTAGCGTCTTCTCTACGGTTATCTTCCAGGTCATGTGGAATCCTTTAGCATCCTGTCACTCTGTGAAGTACGATTAAATGAAGCCAAGTCAGTGTTATTGACAGCCCGAGACACTTTGGGTGGTCCTGTCCTGTGGTTGTGTGCCTTCTGTTCTCCAGGTGGACAGAGTTAGAGTGCAGGGGTAGTATTATTCCAGAATTATTTAGCACCTTGTTGACAAAAGAGCAGGGAATCAGATCCTGGTGCGAGGCTCCTTCAGGGCTCACCTTTCAGGCACGACAAGGCTTCACTTGCTTTTGGGCTGTTCTGCCTTCATCTTTGATGTTTGTTCTTTCTTAACGTGACTGAATAACTGGCCTTCTGCCATGGGATCAAACTTCGTTTTCACTTTGAAAATAAATTGGTATTTATGATATACATGCCTCCCCTTTCTGTGAAAAAGAGCAATCAGATATTTTAAAATTAAATCATAAACATCGCAATCAATGCTTTATTTTTTCTGTAACGGATATTGCAATTATTTCTGCACCGTTATTTATAGGCATTTTCATATTAAGGCATCAACAGTTTTTTAGGGTCTGGTTTTAATTGTTTCTTGCAACAAACAGCTGCTACATCCTCTCACAATACGTACAATGTTTGCAGGAGGGCAGCAGTTGCATGCCATTTAACTAATAGCTTACATTTTCTTTTCAGGAAATAGGCAAATCTTTACATGTCCCTGGTACAAAATCAGATAAGTGATTTATCTTCAAGTAACCTGACTTGATATGGGTATGTGGACAAATCAGTGTGTCTTGTTTTCAAATACACTCATGTCCAGTTTCAGAGCAAAGTACTTCATGTAGTTGGATTGACAGCTGTTGAAATATTGATCGCATCTTGTAAGGAAGCAAGGGAACAAGACAAAGGAGCTCTCTCGTCATCTCAAGGCTCTGGTGCCTTTCACTGGCTTTGTGTTTGGGCATGACATTACATAGTGGTGCCAGCCTCCTGTCCCTGGCCAATCAGGTGACACTACAGCCATATTTTCCCCTGTAATGTGTGAGTGGGCAGGGTATTTCAAAGTTTGTCACGGAAATATTTATTATAGCTTATATAATATGAACCTAAAAATACAACTGTCAGCGCAGACAAAGTACATGCAGAAGTATGCATGTCACTATAATTGTCGTTTGTCTTTTTCTTTTTCACATTTGAGAACAGGCCTAACAAACCAGACAGCTTTTCTTCAAACATAGGCTACTGAAGTTATTCTTGGGTAGAAATAGAGGGGCTCCAAATTAGAATCAAATGTTTTTACACACCCTGTGGTCCAATTGGCAGCACTAACATTCGGGCATTAATTTGTTATAAAGGGAAAATTGTGAAATCTCTTCCTCATACTCAGACTTTTGCACTTACAATTTCAATAAAAACAAATATATCAACCATACCTCTTTATTGAAGCTGGACAAAAATAAAATAAGAAAACTACCACAATCTCCAGCAGAACTGAGGGTCATGGTAAAACAATCCATAAAGGGATTCAGGAGAATCTTTGGATTTTACTTGACTTTAGAATTAAATAAGTACCAGTATTAATAAAAAGTTAGTATGCACTGATCTTACAACACACTTGAACCTGCAAATCACACGTTTTGTTTGAAAAAAATATATACAAAAAGCTGCTCTACCCATATAGCATTTGCAAATTCTCTAAAATAATAATCCATAAATCACCCATTGTGACATGTATGAAAATGCATGTAATTTCAAAATGTCTAATTCCATTTAAAAAATTTCCATCAATTAATTGAGTAGAGTTAGTAGAGAATTATGTTTGGCTTTCTCTCTTCACAGATGCCAACTTTCTTTTCTCTGTGTGATCTAAATGTAACAGACAAAATAAAGGAAACACCAACATAAGGAGTCTTAATAGGGCCACGAGCCACCAGAACGGCTTCAATGCACCTTGGCATAGATTCTACTTGTGTCAGGAACTCTGTTGGAGGGATATGACACCATTTATCCACGAGAAATTCCATAATTTGCTGTTTTGTTGATGGTGGTGGAAAACGCTGTCTCAGGCGATGCCGCAGAATCTCCCATAAGTGTAAAACTGGGTTGCGATCTGATGACAGACTGCCATAGCACATGGTCTACAACTTTTTCATGCTCATCAAATCAGTCAGTGACCACCTGTGGATGGGAGCATGGTCATCCTGGAAGAGACCACTCCCATCAGGATAGAACTGATTCACCATTGGTTGGGTGATCACTCAGAATGGCTGTGTATTTATTGCCGTTTACCTTGCCCTCTAAGAGGTTGTGTGGACCTTTACCATGCCAGGAAAATGCACCCCACACCATAACAGAGCCTTCATTTACTCAAGTGTTTCCTTTATTTTGGCATTTACCTCGCCGTCTCAGGCGATGCCGCAGAACCTCTTTAGTAAAGCTAAACTGATCAGTACAATTTCCCAACGGTAATAACAACATGCAAACATCCTATAAATACTGTCTTTGTATAATGTCTTTTTTACTATCAACAATTGATTAACCAATCTCATTTCACAATGACCCTTTTATACATCAAGAGAAGTATAGGAAGAATAATTTATACAGTACCAGTCAAAAGTTGACACCTACTCATTCCAGGTTTTTAAATGATTATTTTTTACTACTTTCTACAAAGTAGAATAATAGTTTAGACATCAAAACCATGAAATCCCGTAGTAACCAAAAACGTTTTAAAATCAGAATATATTTTACATTTGAGATTCTTATAAGTAGCCACTATTTGCCTTGACAGCTTTGCACACTCTTGGCATTCTCTCAACCAGCTTCATGAGGTAGTCACCTGGAATGCATTTAAATTAAAAGGTGTGCCTTGTTAAAAGTTAATTTGTTGAATTTCTTTCCTTCTTAATGTATTTGAGCCAATCAGTTGTGTTGTGACAAGGTAGGGGCGGTATACAGAAGATAGCCCTACTTGGGCTAAAAGACTAAGTCCATATTATGGCAAGAACAGAGAAACGACAGTCCATCATTACTTTAAGACAAAGGTCAGTCAATTTTGGAAAATTTCAAGAACGTTGAAAGTTTCTTCAAGTGCATTTGCAAAAACCAAGCGCTATGATGAAACTGGCTCTTATGAGGACCGCCACAGGAAAGGAAGACCCAGAGTTAACTCTAATCAACTTATCCACTGCCTCAGAGTTACCAGCCTCAGAAATTGCAGCCCAAATAAATGATTCACAGAGTTCAAGTAACAGACATCAACATCAACTGATCAAAGACTGCATGAAATCAGGCCTTCATGGTCGAATTGCTGCAAAGAAACCACTACTAAAGGACACCAATAAGGCTTAGACACTTGCTTGGGCCAAGAAACACGAGCAATGGACATTAGACCAATTGAAATCTGTCCTTGGTCTGATGAGTCCAAATTTGAGATTTTTGGTTCCAACTGCCGTGTCTTTGTGAGACGCAGAGTAGGTGAACGGATTATCTCTACATGTGTGGTACCCACCATGAAGCATGGAGGAGGTGTGATGGTGCTTTGCTGGTGACAGTGTCAGTGATTTATTTAGAATTAAAATATTGGTTTGCGCGTAGTGGGACTATCCTTTGTTTTTAAACATGACAATGGCCCAACACACATGCTGTGTAAGGGCTATTTGAACAAGAAGGAGAGTGATGGAGTACTGCATCAGATGACATGGCCTCCACAATCACCCAACCTCATCCCAATTGAGATGGTTTGGGATGAGAGTGAAGGAAAAGCAGCCAACAAGTGCTTAGCATGTGGGAACTCCTTCAAGACTGTTGGAAAAGTATTCCAGGTGAAACTGGTTGAGAGAATGCAGAGAGTATGCAAAGCGCTATGGCATAAGGTGGCAACTTTGAAGAATCTAAAATATATGTCTTTACTATAATTCTACAATGTAAAAAATAGTAAAAATATAAAAAACCCTTGAATGTCCAAACATTTGACTGGTACTGTATTTACATATGACATGATATGGCATATACTGTGTATGTATGTATATATATATATATATATATATATTTTGGCAGTCAAACCTGAAATTCCTTCTGTTTTAAGGCCTTTGTATGCTAACTAGACCCAGTTATACCTGTATGCTAAAGGTGCCGACAGAGTCAGATTCCACAGACAAGTTTGGCACACAGCAGCTGACATACCCAGGGAGTTCCCTCTGCAAAAGAAAAGGCCTCAATCTCCTTTTTTGCTAGTTTGCATGGTTGGAGCCCCAACCTATACTTAGTGGTTTGCCTTCCGCAGGTGGCAGGTGCAGACCATGGGCTGGCTGGTGTTGGAGCTCTGCGGCACCTCCTCAGCCTTCTGGCCTTTGTGCTTAGACTCCACTCTGCGCGTTTCCTCCTCCTCTACCTCACTCACTTTCTGGACCTCCTTCGGTTTGGGCTCCTTACCCACTTTTTCCCCCACCAGTGCGGTGGAAGGGGTGCGCAGATTCTTGGGGGTTCCCTGGATCTGGACCCTCCTGGCAAAATCAGGCCCGTCATAGACCCTACTCTGGACTTCACTGGAGGGTTCGACTCCGCCAGCTGTGTCACCCATATATTTCCTGGGTGGGTTGGCAGGGGGTTTGTAGGCCTCCATCTTGCGCTTTTGGCTCATGGTAGCGGCACAGCAGATGATGAAGATCATGACGATGAGGAGGGACGTGACCACAATTATGATCAGCATATTATCCTGGAGGAAGTCCACCACCCGGGTGAGCATAAAGTCCTTCAGGCGAATCATGGTGATGGTGATGGTGTTGGTGATGGTGCTGACCAGGGTGGGGGCTAGGGTAGTGGTGGGGGCGACATCGACGGAGGCGACATCGACGGGGGCGACATCGACGGGGGAGAGAGGGTGGTGGGGGCCATCGACGGGGGAGACATCGACGGGGAGAGAGGGTGGTGGGGGCCATCGAAGGGGAGACATCGACGGGGGAGACATCGACGGGGGAGACATCGACGGGGGAGAGAGGGTGGTGGGGGCCATCGACGGGGATAATGAGATCCGGCTCCCCTCCATCACCACTGCCATCCATGGAAATTCTATAGACCAGGGGCACATGCACTGCATACCCATGACCCCAGAGCAGAACCATGCTCACACATGCCAAGTGAAGAATCAAGTGGTTACTCATCTTTCCTTCAGGATCCTGTAAAGACAAGAGCGAGACATTCAATACAACATTTCTCAAAATTGCAGATGGTTTAGAAAATGTTTTGATGTCAAATTCATGACTATTTGGGCTGATTTCAAGAATATAGGCTTTCATTTTCTGCATGTATATAACAGCAGCTATTGTAGGCCTACAACATGCCTCCCCAATGAGCACAAACTGGTTAAATCCTTTATATATATTACATTTGCTTCCACTACAAGCAACAAAAAATAGCCTGGGCAGCACCTCCTACTGGGGAGTTGATACAGCTATTCCTTCTGTCTCCCATTCAGGGCTGCAACCTGGTCTCAGAGCATTATGTATGTAAATCCGACACTCCATTTTGTATATGTTAGATATTGTATTGAGTTTCACCCCCTTTTGCCCTCAGAACAGCCTAAATTCTTCAGGGCATGGACTCTTCAAGTTGTTGAAAGCGTTCCACTTGCTGGCCCATGTTGACACCGATGGGTGTCCTTTGGGTGGTGGACCATTCTTGATACACAAAGGAAAGTGTTGAGCGTGAAAAACCCAGCAGCGTTGCAATTCTTGACACACATCGGTCAGCCTGGCACCTACTACCATTCCATACTTCTCCAAGATGGCGTAGCAGCAAGACGTGTTTTGTCCCGTGTAAATATTCAGCTTTGTTTTTCTGTATCCATATCAATCTCTTTTTCCATTTTCAAGTTAAATATACCTTCCTGCAACCCGCCTTACCTAACGTGGTATGGATCTGCTATTTCTTTAGACCTTATAACTAGAACCTCCATTAGAAGCTAGCCAGCTAATTAGCTAATTGCTATTTAGTCATTGTTAGCAACTGCTAGCAGTCTTTACCTTTAGCACAGACACCAGCCCCTTTAGCCCGGATAGCCCAGATAATATCTGGCATTCTGCACAGTGCGATATCAGCCCTGAGCATATCGGACTGCTTTTTTTTCTCTCCACTACATCACCGGATTCCTGCCGCAAGCTCCGGACCATTACACCTGGTCATCGCAGCAAGCTAGCTGCTACCGAGTGGTTATCGTGTCTAACACCCTTGTCCAGGAAGCAAGCACCAGTTAGCCTGGAGCTAGGCCCATCCCCCCAGCTAGCAAACGATGTACACCAACTACAATACCTCTCTTGCCAATTGGCCTGGACACTTTGTCAACACGGAGCGCCCCCCCCCCCAATCCATCACGACTGGTCTGCTGACGTATTTCGTCCGATGTGCTCTCAACCAGCCTCTGAGTTGATGATGTCGGTGAGGACCCAGCTACTAGCCCCGGCCCGCTAACTGTCTGAGCGCCGTGTCTCCCGCTCGCCTAGCATAGTGACGACTGCCGAGCAGCTCCCCGTTTCGTCCATTGCTGCTTATTGGACCCTATGATCACTCGGCTACACAGCTGATGCCTACGATACTTAATTTTGTTTATCTGTCAGCCCCAGCCTCAAACTCAGGCCCTGTGTGTAGCTAACTTACCCTCTCTGCCCATTCATCGCCATTTACCCGTTGTTGTCTTAGCCCTCCCAATCAACACCTGTGATTGCTTTATGCCTCCCTCTAATGTCAATATGCCTTGTATACTGTTGTTTAGGGTAGCTCTCATTGTTTTGTTTTACTGTGGAGGACCTAGTCCCGCTCTGCATGCCCTGGTTATCTCCCATGCCCCACCCCCCACACATGCAGAGACCGCACCTAACTTAACTGGCGCCTCCAGAGATGCAGTCTCTCATTGTCACTCAATGCCTAGGTTTACCTCCACTGTACTCGCACCCTACCATGCCCATCTGTGCATTATGCCCTGAATCTATCCTCCACGCCCAGAAGTCTGCTCCTTTTACTCTGTTCCGAACGCACTAGACGACCAGTTCTTGTAGCCTTTAGGCATACCCTTATCCTACTCCTCTGGTGATGTAGAGGTTAACCCAAGTCTTGGGTTCATGCATGTTGACATCAGAAGCCTCCTCCCTAAGTTTGCTTAATTCACTGCTTTAGCACACTCCACCAACCCTGATGTTCTAGCCGAGCCGGAATCCTGGCTTAGGAAAGCCACCAAAAATTCTGAAATTTCCATCCCAATTACAACATTCTCTGTTGAGATTGAACTGCTATAGGGGACGGAGTTGCAATCAACTGTAGAGATCCCTAACCCTAAAGAGTTCTGTCCTACTATCCAGGTCTATGCACAAACAAAGAGCTACTACTTTTAAAAATCACTCTCTCCACAAATAAGACTCACTGTTGCCGCTTGTTATCCTCTGAAGCTTAGGGCTGAATACTGCCCCCTTTGGAGGAAGTGCGTGCCCAAAGTAAAAAATAAAATAAAAAAAAAAAATTGCTAATATATGCATATTTTAATTATTATTGAATAGAAAACACTCTAAAGTTTCTAAAACCGTTTAAATTATGTCTGTATGTAAAGCAGAACTCTCAGGGCAGCCTTTCTTCCAAACTCTCTTGTCAACAGAAAAGTTGGGCCAACTTTGACGTCATCGCCCCCACCCTTCCCAAGCAGCACACCCTCGTCTTTTGGCGGGCTAAAACGTTCGGGTCACGCGAGAATACATGCACTATTGCGCACGTCTGAATTGGTGCGCTCTCTTTTTCCATGAGGTACCAATTGATGTCGGTTTGTCTGTTCGTGCTGATTCTTGTTTTACACGTTTAAAACAACCTAAAGCTTGATTCTGCACTTAGTTTGAGCAGTTTAGTCGACATATAATATGTAATTTTGAAGTTTTGATGCGCAAGAGTGCGGGACCAGAAGTCATTTTGGGTGCATTTCAGCTGAAGCTGTTAGTATATGCTAATACAGAGACACACAACTTGAAACCAAACAATGTATTGGGTAAGTATGACACCTTCCACGTCTTCTGATCGAAGAACATCAAAGGTAAGGGAATATTTATGTGGTCATTTTGGGTTTCTGTGGACTCCAAACGTAGAGGAGACATACTGCTAATATCGGAGCGCCGTCTCATATTATAGCCTAGTGAACAAATTCTGTAACGTTAAAAATACATGTAACACAGCGGTTGCATTACGAAGAAGTGTATCTTTGTAACTATATGTAGAACATGTATATTTAGTCATGTGTATTGCTTGTTATCTGACGTTATCTGTCGGAGTTAGCATCATTTCTCCGGACATTTGAGTAGCATTTTTTGAAAATGTCGTCATTGTAAACAGAGATTTATGGATATAAATGGCATATTATTGAAAAAAACATAAATGTACCTTGTACCATGTCCTATTACTGTCATCTGATGAAGATTTTCAAAAGGTTAGTGAATGATTTATTTTTTAATCCTGCTTTTATAATTTTATATTTTCTGTGACAAAATGGCTGCCTCTTGTCTTTGTTTCGGTGGTGGTGTAATATAAATATGTGGTGTGTTTTCGCCGTAAAACATTTTAGAAATCAGACTTGCTGGGTAGATGAACAAGGTGTTTATCTTTCATTTGAGCTATTGGACTTGTTAATGTGTGGAGGTTAAATATTTCTAAGAATATTTTTTGCATTTTGCGTTATGCTAATGAGCTTGAGCCTGTAGTCACGATCCCGGATCCGGGATGGGTAGCTGAAGAAGTTATAGAGCCCCTTCAGCCCCCAGCTGTGCCCTGGACACCTTATGTGAATTGATTGCCCCTCATCTATCGTCAGAGTTCATATTGTTAGGTGACCGAAACTGGGATATGCTTAACACCACACCACAATCTAAGCTAGATGCCCTCAATCTCACACAAATCATCAAGGAACCTACCAGGTACAACCCCAAATCCGTAAACATGGGCACCCTCATAGATAACATCCTGACCAACTTGCCCTCTTAAATACACCTCTGCTGTCTTCAACCAGGACCTCAGCAATCACTGCCTCATTGCCTGCATCCGTAATGGGTCTGCGGTCAAATGACCTCCCCTCATCACTGTCAAACACTCCCTAAAACACTTCTGCGAGCAGGCCTTTCTAATTGACCTGGCCCAGTTACCCTGTAAGGATAGTGATCTCATTCCGTCAGTAGAGGATGCCTGATTATTCTTTAAAAGTGCTTTCCTCACCATCTTAAATAAGCATTCCCCTTTCAGAAAATGAAGAACTAAGAACAGATATAGCCCTTGGTTCATTCCAGACTTGCTGCCCTTGACCAGCACAAAACATCCTGTGGCGCACTGCACTAGCTTTGAATAGTCCCCGCGATAAGAAACTTTTCTGGCAAGTCAGGAACCAATATACAGTCAGTTAGGAAAGCAAAGGCTAGCTTTTTCAAACAGAAATTTGCATCCTGCAGTACTAATTCCAAAAGGTTTTGTGACACTAAAGTCCATGGAGAATAAAAACACCTCGTCTCAGATGCCCACTGCACTGAGGCTAGGAAACATTTTCACCACTGATAAACCCACGATAATCGAGAATTTCAATAAGCATCTCTCTACGGCTGGCCGCGCTTTCCACCTGGCTACCCCAACCCCGGCCAAATGTTCTGCACACCCCGCAGCAACTGGCCCAATATCCCCCCACTTCTCCTTCACCCAAATCCAGACAGCTGATGTCCAGAAAGAGTTGCAGAATCTGGATTCCTACAAATCAGCTGGGCTAGACAATCTGGACCCTCTTTTCCTAAAATTATCTGCCGCCATTGTCGCAACCCCTATTACTAGTCTCTTCAACCTCTTGTATCGTCTGAGATACCTAAAGATTGGAAAGCGGCCGCGGTCATCACCCTCTTCAAAGGGGGGAAACTCTAGACCCAAACTGTTACAGACCTATATCCATCCTTTTCTAAAGTCTTTGAAAGCCAAGTGAACAAACCGATCACTGACTATTTCGAATGCCACCATACCTTCTCCGCTATGCAATCTGGTTTCAGAGCTGGTCATGGGTACACCTCAGCCACGCTTATGGTCCTAAACAATATCATAACCGCCATTGATAAAAGACAGTACTGTGCATCCGTAGACATCGACCTGGCCAAGGCTTTCGACTCGGTCAATCATCGTATTATCGGCAGACTCAACAGCCTTGGTTTCTCTAATGACTGCCTCGACTGGTTCACCAACTTCTTCTCAGACAGAGTTCAGTGTGTCAAATCGGAGGGCCTGTTGTCCAGTCCTCTGGCAGTCTATGGGGGTTCCACAGGGTTAATTTCTCGGACCGACTCTCTTCTCTGTATACATCAATGATGTCTCTCTTGTTGCTGGTGAGTCTCTGATCCACCTCTACGCAGACGACACCATTCTGTATACTTCTGGCCCTTCTTTGGACACCGTTAACAAACCTCCAGATGAGCTTCAATGCCATACAACACTCCTTCCGTGGCCTCCAACTGCTCTTAAATACAAGTAAAACTAAATGCATGCTCTTCAACCGATCGCTGCCCGCAAGGGCTCTCCCACCTAGCATCACTACTCTGGATGGTTCTGACTTGGAATGTGTGGACAACTATAAATACAGAGGTGTCTGGCTAGACTGTAAACTCTCCTTCCAGACTCATATTAAGCATCTCCAATCCAAAATTAACAAAAAATGTAAATCATGCTTTCAGGGTATACATATATATATACACGAATGCAAAATGTGACATGGCTGGTGGCCCATAGCCTGCTAACATTTATGTTTCTGTATTATTTTTATAATCTAGCGGATGTCACGTATACTCAGATTCAAAGTCAATATGGCACTATGAATTACTTTGAGAGGAAAGGAGGGTACTTGAGAGAGAGCGGTCATAAGCTCCCACATTTTTAGCATGTTTTTAAAAATACATTTATAGATTTTTTGGGATGTACATATACAGGATGCTACCCTAAACAACATAACCTTCATTCCAAATCTGAACAGCAAACCTACAACCTGATTTTGGATGGAATTACTTGGGTTGCTTCCTACACAAGGATTATTATTCCCAAACTGTACATCAAAAAAACCATCCAACCTGGAGCTGAGTGAGTAATGCTTAGCGTGAAGCAATTTTTTTACTTTCAAAAGCCAAGAAGAAACATACATTACAATTATATATTTTACTTAATAAGGACTGAATGCTCAGGCTTCCAAGCTTTGCTAGGACAAAGAGATACAACTTCAATTAGCACTGACGTGTTAAGCGAGAGGTGTCGAAGTCACCCCGATCCAGAGGCCTTGAAGCCCCCTCCTGCTGTTCAAAGACCATCCACTGGCATTTTATACAAGAAATCTTCCTACAGAAATAAAAGCTTCTCTGAAGTGAGTGACACCTACTCCCATTGCCTGCTGCTTGGATTCCACCTGACGATCTGCACACCCCCCATCTCTCCTACGCTTTCACTCGTCTCCACAACACATGCACTGTTGGGGCGAGTAACTCTGAACTTACAACGGCTTGCCCCAAGTCATTATATATATATATTTTATTTGTGCATTTTGCTATTTGCCTCATGACTCCTGCATGCTTAGTTGACTACGAACTTCCTTTACCCAACTGTGGGACAGACTGTTTGTTCCCACACTCGGGACTCTGACTCGATTGGTTAGACTTTTGGCCTCCCATGCCGTTCTATCACCTCTCGCCCGCTTTGTATTCATGTTACCTGATGAAATTGCTGTACAATATGATCTTGTTGCCATCTGATGCACATTCAGATGTCATAAAACCAGAGCTCTCCCTGTACTATGCTGTGCCTTGATTGTATTACTGTTGATGATATCTGGAAATGTGCATGTACACCCTGGCCCATCTACTGTTACTAGCCCCAATTCTGACCTGTGCTCTGATATCTGCTTCCGTAAAAATCTGGGGTTTCTGCACGTTAACACTAGAAGCTTGTTACCTGAAATTGATCAATTGAAAGTGTGGGTTCAGAGCTCCAATCCAAATGTGTTGGTCATTTCTGAGACGTGGTTAAATAAGAGTGTTTTGAATTCCGATGTTAACCCTTCTGGTTATAACCTTTTTTGGGCGAGACAGATCTCCAAAGGTTTGGGAGTGGCAATCTTTACCAAGGATCACCTTTAGTGCTCGGTTGTCTCCACCAAGTCTGTCCCTAAACAATTTGATTTTCTGGTGTTAAGCATTAAACTTTCAAATAGCTCTTTGTTGACTGTTGCTGGGTGCCATCGTCCTCAATCAGCACTGGCCTGTACCCTACCTGCCCTAAGCTCTCTCCTGGCCCCTTACACCAAGTCTGAATTGTCCTGCTATGTGACCTAAACTGGGACATGCTTAAACCACCTGACCAAGTCCTAAAACAATGGGACATCTTTCTCAGATTATTACTAATACCACAAGGTATGACTACAAACACCCAGAAAAGGCTACTCTTCTTGATGTTTTCCTCACAAATAATCCTGATCGGTATCAGTCTGGTGTTTTCTGTAATGACCTTAGTGATCACTGTTTTACAGCCTGTGTTCGTAATGGCTGCTCAGTGAAACGACCTGTCCTGATTTGTCATAGACGCTTGCTAAAAAACTTTAATGAGCAAGCCTTTGTATAGAATCAGCTCTTTCGAAGATGCATGGACCTTATTTTTTAACATTTTCAGTGGTATTGTTAACAAATACGCCCCCATAAGGAAAATGAGAATTAAAAACAGGTTCAGTCCCTGGCCGACAGAGATGGCCACCTCGCTTCGCGTTCCTAGGAAACGATGCAGTTATTTTTTTTTACGTGTTATTTCTTATATTAGTACCCCAGGTCATCTTAGGTTTCATTACATATAGTTGAGAAGAACTACTGAACATAAAAGCAGCGTCAACTCACCATCAGTACGACCAAGAATATGACTTTCGCGAAGCGGATCCTGTGTACTGCCTTTCACCCAGGACAACGGACTGGATCCCAGCCAGCGACCCAAAAAAACGACTTCGTAAAAGGGGGAAACGGAGCGGTCTTCTGGTCAGACTCCGGAGACGGGCACATCGTGCACCACTCCCTAGCATTCTTCTCGCCAATGTCCAGTCTATTGACAACAAGGTTGATGAAATCTGAGCAAGGGTAGCATTCCAGAGGGACAGAGACTAACGTTCTTTTCTTCACGGAAACATGGCTCACTGGAGAGACGCTATCGGTGCAGCCAGCGGGTTTCTCCACGCATCACGCTGACAGAAACAAACATCTTTCTGGTAAGAGGGGCGGGGGCGTATGCTTCATGGTTAACGTGACGTGGTGTGATCATAACAACATACAGGTACTCAAGTCCTTCTGTTCACCTGATTTAGAATTCCTCATAATCAAATGTCGACCGCATTATCTACCAAGAGAATTCTCTTCGATTATAATCACAGCCATATATATTCCCCCCCAAGCAGACACATCGATGGCTCTGAACGAACTTTATTTGACTCTTTGCCAACTGGAATCCATTTATCCGGAGGCTGCATTCATTGTAGCTGGGGATTTTAACAAGGCTAATCTGAAAACAAGACTCCCTAAATTTTATCAGCATATCGATTGCGCAACCAGGGCGGGAAAAACCTTGGATCATTGCTATTCCAACTTCCGCGACGCATATAAGGCCCTGCCCCGCCCTCCTTTCGGAAAAGCTGACCACGACTCCATTTTGTTGATCCCTGCCTACAGACAGAAACTAAAACAAGAAGCTCCCGCGCTGAGGTCTGTTCAACGCTGGTCCGACCAATCTGATTCCACACTCCAAGACTGCTTCCATCACGTGGACTGGGGTATGTTTCGTATTGCGTCAGACAACATTGACGAATACGCTGATTCGGTGAGCGAGTTCATTAGAACGTGCATTGAAGATGGCGTTCCCATAGCAACGATTAAAACATTCCCAAACCAGAAACTGTGGATTGATGGCAGCATTCGCGTGAAACTGAAAGCCCAAACCACTGCTTTTAATCAGGGCAAGGTGACCGGAAACATGACCGAATACAAACAGTGAAACTATTCCCTCCGCAAGGCAATCAAACAAGCTAAGCGTCAGTATAGAGACAAAGTAGAATCTCAATTCAACGCCTCAGACACAAGAGGTATGTGGCAGGGTCTACAGTTAATCACGGATTACAAAAAGAAAACCAGCCCAGTCACGGACCTGGATGTATTGCTCCCAGGCAGACTAAATAACTTTTTTTGCCCGCTTTGAGGTCAATACAGTGCCACTGACACGGCCCGCAACTAAAACATGTGGACTCTCCTTCACTGCAGCCGACGTGAGGAAAACATTTAAACGTGTCAACCCTCGCAAGGCTGCAGGCCCAGACGGCATCCCCAGCCGCGCCCTCAGAGCATGCGCAGACCAGCTGGCTGGTGTGTTTACGGACATATTCAATCAATCCCTATCCTAGTCGGTTGTTCCCACATGCTTCAAGAGGGCCACCTTTGTTCCTGTTCCCAAGAAAGCTAGGGTAACTGAGCTAAATGACTACCGCCCCGTAGCACTCACTTCAGTCATCATGAAGTGCTTTGAGAGACTAGTCAAGGACCATATCACCTCCACCCTACCTGACACCCTAGACCCACTCCAATTTGCTTACCGCCCAAATAGGTCCACAGACGATGCAATCTCAACCACACTGCACACTGCCCTAACCCATCTGGACAAGAGGAATACCTATGTGAGAATGCTGTTCAACGACTACAGCTCGGCATTTAACACCATAGTGCCCTCCAAGCTCGAGACCCTGGGTCTCGACCCCGCCCTGTGCAACTGGGTACTGGACTTCCTGACGGGCCGTCCCCAGGTGGTGAGGGTAGGCAACAACATTTCCACCCCGCTGATCCTCAACACTGGGGCCCCACAAGGGTGCGTTCTGAGCCCTCTCCTGTACTCCCTGTTCACCCACGACTGCGTGGCCACGCACGCCTCCAACTCAATCATCAAGTTTGCGGACGACACAACAGTGGTAGGCTTGATTACCAACAACGACGAGACGGCCTACAGGGAGGAGGTGAGGGCCCTCGGAGTGTGGTGTCAGGAAAATAACCTCACACTCAACGTCAACAAAACTAAGGAGATGATTGTGGACTTCAGGAACAAGCAGAGGGAACACCGCCATATCCACATTGATGGGACAGTAAGTTTTTTTTGTTCCTCGGCGTACACATCACAGACAAACTGAATTGGTCCACCAACACAGACAGCATCGTGAAGAAGGCGCAGCAGCGCCTCTTCAACCTCAGGAGGCTGAAGAAATTTGGCTTTTCACCAAAAGCACTCACAAACTTCTACAGATGCACAATCGAGAGCATCCTGTCGGGCTGTATCACCGCCTGGTACGGAAACTGCTCCGCCCACAACCGTAAGGCTCTCCAGAGGGTAGTGAGGTCTGCACAACGCATCACCGGGAGCAAACTACCTGCCCTCCAGGACACCAACACCACCCGATGTCACAGGAAGGCCATAAAGATCATCAAGGACAACAACCACCCGAGCCACTGCCTGTTCACCCCGCTATCATCCAGAAGGCGAGGTCAGTACAGGTGCATCAAAGCTGGGACCGAGAGACTGAAAAACAGCTTCTATCTCAAGGCCATCGGACTGTTAAACAGCCACCACTAACATTGAGTGGCTGCTGCCAACACACTGACTCAACTCCAGCCACTTTAATAATAGGAATTGATGGGAAATGTAAAATATATCACTAGCCACTTTAAACAATGCTACTTGATATGTTTACATACCCTACATTATTCATCTTATATGTATATGTATATACTGTACTCGATATCATCTACTGCATCTTTATGTAATACATGTATCACTAGCCACTTTAACTATGCCACTTTGTTTACATACTCATCTCATATGTATATACTGCACTCAATACCATCTACTGTATCTTGCCTATGCCGCTCTGTACCATCACTCACTCATATATCTTTATGTACATATTCTAATCCCCTTACACTTGTGTATATAAGGTAGTAGTTTTGGAATTGTTAGCTAGATTACTTGTTGGTTATTACTGCATTGTCGGAACTAGAAGCACAAGCATTTCGCTACACTCGCATTAACATCTGCTAACCATGTGTATGTGACAAATAAAATTTGAATTGATTTGATTCGCCCGTGAACTTGCAGAGTTACTCCACCGCAAAAATTGCATTTGGCGAAAGGCTCGGCACACGCATACTCAGGCTGACTGGCTCTCGTTCAGGCAAGTGAGAAATAAGTGCACTCAGGCTATCCGGAAGGCCAAAGTTAGTTACTTTAAGGAGCAGTTCTCTCTCTGTGGGTCTAACCCCAAGAAGTTCTGGAAAACAGTTAAACTTGGAGAATAAACTATCCTCCTCACAACTGCCCATGTCCCTTAAAGTTGATGATGTGGATGTTACTGACAGAAGCACATGGCTGAGCTCTTTAATCACCACTTCACCACTTCCTTGCCCGTCCAACATTTCCTCATCTCCCACCACTTCTAATGTGACTATCCCGGATGCTTTTCCATATTTTTCCCCTGCTCCACTACAACATTGCTCCCTGCAGGCAGTCACTGAGTTCGAGGTCCTAGAGGAGCTCCTGAAACTTGACCCCAAAAAAACATTGGGTCAGATGGTATAGACCCTTTCTTCTTTAAGGTTGCTGCCCCTATCATCACCAAGCCTCTCTCTCCTTTCTGGGGAGGTTCCTAGTGCTTGGAAGGTAGCCACGGTTCATCCTTTATTTAAAATGGGGAGATCAAGCTGATAGTGTTATAGCCTATTTCAATTTTGCCAAAATAGTTGGAAAAACTTGTCAATAATCAACTGTCTATAGTATTCTCTCTGGTATGCAATCTGGTTTCCGCTCAGGTTATGGATGTGTCACTGCAACCTTAAAGGTCCTTAATGATGTCACAATTGCCCTTGATAGAGACTGACAGAGGTCCGGACTACAGGCCCTCCAATTTGACACACTGCACTCTGAGAAGTTGGTGAACCAGGCGAGGCATTCATTTGAGAAGCCAAGGCTGTTGAGTCTGACGATAAGAATGTGGTGATTGACAGAGTAGAAAGCCTTGGCCAGGTCGATGAATACAGCTGCACAGCAATGTCTCCTACCGATGGTGGTTATGATATTGTTTAGGACCTTGAGCGTTGTTGATGTGCACCCATGACCAGCTCTGAAACCAAATTGCATAGCGGAGAAGGCACGGTGGGATTCGAAATGGTTGGTAATCTGTTAACTTGGCTTTCGAAGACTTTAGAAAGGCAGGGTAGGATGGATATAGGTCTGTAGCAGTTTGGGTCTAGTGTCTCCCCCTTTGAAGAGGGGGATTATCGCGGCAGCTTTCCAATCTTTGGGAATCTGAGACGATACGAAAGAGGTTGAACAGGCTAGTAATAGAGTTTGCAACAACTTCGGCAGATAATTATAGAAAAAGGGGGTCCAGATTGTCTAGCCCGGCTGATTTGTTGTGGTCCACATTTTGCAGGAGAAATGGGGGAGGCTTGGGCAGGTTGCTGTGGGGGTGCAGGACTGTTGACCGGGGTAGCCAGGTGGAAAGCATGGCCAGCCGTAGAAAAATGCTTCTTGAAATTCTCAATTATAGTGTATTTATCGGTGGTGACGGTGTTTCCTAGCCTCCTTTATATATGCTATTTGTTTTTAAAATAAGCTGGTTAAAAAAATATGTGTATTTGTCTTTTGTTTATGTATGGTTGATATTGCTTATGAAAATAAATATTGTAAAAAATAAAGAGGACAATGTCTTGCCAGTCACTGGTACAGAAATGGCTGAGAAACAGTGTACTGTACTGCCAATGTTGTGTCAGCATTACTGCCTGTGTCCAGTGCTTGATTTGAGCTGGACACTGCCGGAACAGGATCCGACACCTCTCAGTTATGCACCGTTTCATTCCGAAACCAATTTTACCTCTCGTGTCATGAAAAATAATGTTCGCTATTTGTAATTTAAAAATGTTAAAAAGTAAAGTCACAGTTAATTTAAGTTGCCTCCTCTGTAATTCTCATGTCCCCAAAAGCTTGGTTCGATTTCAAATGGGATATACTCGTTTTTAATAAATATGTTGGAGTCTCCCTCTTAACCAAAAAGTTAAATAATATAATTAGAATAGAATTAAATCAAATCAAACTGTTTTTAAAGTGCATTTAACGTTCTATTTGATTCTAAAAGATTTGATTGAAATGGAGATTAATCCAACATATCAATTATTAATTTGTAGCCAAACAGGAATTGAAGCCAGACTCAGTGGCACAGCTGGACCTGTCGAAGCAGAAGAAGCATCTCCTTTAAATGTGTATATTTGGTTGTGTTGACAAACAATTCAATATCACTTTTGTAATAAGGTAAATAGCCTATTCATTTGTCGACAAGTTAAGAATTTGTTGGATTCACATTTCCCTCAACCAAAAATGAGTTAAAGGATAGGAGTGAGCCAGTGGCGCAGATTAAACTATCCAAGCAGTAGATACATATCCTTTAAATGTTCATATTTGATTGCATTGTCAACCAAACACTATCGCTTTTGTACATTAGGCTATTTACTATCTTACAAACTAATTTAACAGTATTTATACAACCTTAAAAAGGGCAACTCCACCATTTTCAACCTAATTTTCATCATCTCCAGCACAATACCAGTGTCAACATGTGAAAATGGTGCATTTCTATGTTTTGTAGAAAAAAATTATACCCAATGACATACATTTTTTTAAAGTGATTTTCAAACACACATTGGCTGTGACGTTGGGAGCAAGAAAATACGCTCCCTTGGGCTAGAAACTCGTAGTTTTGAAAATCACTTTCTTTTCATTTAATCCTTTCCTGTGATGTCACAAACGTATTTTTCAACCGCAGATCATAGAAACGCACTGTATTCACAGGAGATGATGAATATGGAGGTTAAAATCAGGGTCGCAGGTCTGTGGAAATCTTCACATATGTTAAAAGAACCTGCACAGAATCTCAAAAAGGCATTGATTACTTACACCATGTACTTTAATGTAATCTCAACTAACTGCAAGCCAGATCATTTGGTTGTGCTTTTAGATCAAGCAGTGATAACACAGTAAGTTATAAATAAGACAGATTTTTCATTCAAATTTGGTTGTGTAGTTATATGGTTGAAAACCCAGTGACAGCACATTGGGGGGAATTCAACAAACTTTTGGCTGTGTTTTTGAGTGGGTGAAAATAGGTTGGAATCTCAACGTATCTACCAAATACTACCCAAGTGTCCATGTTGAAATGAGGGTGTGCCGAGTCTCCCTTTCTCTCTACTAAGGATGGATGGGCAGTTGGGTTTCTAGTATTAGAATGAAGAAACATTCAATGGTTTGACAGTACAGAGCATGGATTTAGTGTTATTATAACTCAGAACAAAGTAGAAACCTCTCAGGTGTTGCTCATGTTTCCAATTACCAGATCCATCTCGTTATACAATCACTACAGAAAAGTACAGCCACAATAGTTCTCCCATTTCGCATATTGTATTAAATCTATTTTAACTGTCTGTAGCCATTACTTATTTGGGGTGGAGGCCGGCAGTTTGGTCATGGTTTAAATGTGTAGTGGAGAGAGGCCACCCATCCACCACACCAAAGAGAGGAGAAAGCTATATATGCCACAGGGAGCAGAGAGGCGTAGGATACTTGTGGCTGTGGTCTCCATTTACACTGGGCTGCAGCACGCTAACAACAGGCTGCGGCAGCGATCGGATGGGTTATTTCTGCTCATAGGGATGGTCTGCATTCATCCTGCCTTAGGAACGGGTGCACTTACAGTATGCTCTACAGAGAAAGAGTCCGTCTCAAGAAGCAGCTAATGCAGTTCAAAACGGTCTCTCTCTCCTAACATAATATTACACACCAGTATCTCACAGCCCAAACTCTAAATCTGTAGCTTCACTCCGTCTGGAAATACATGTAATTACACAGTGCTGCTTACTACTCTGGTGAGAATGGCTGGCTTCTAATCAGCCTTGTTACATTCAACCTCTGAAGCCTTACTCCTTACTGTAAATGTGCCCATCATGTCTCTCTTGTGTGGTTATGCATACAGTATGTATGTACTTTAGTCATACTAAAATGGATGGTTAGCTTGATCTCCCCACCCATGTATGTTCAGTCAGGAAAGCTACAGAGCCATGTGTGCTGTGACTGGACCTTGGTATTTACCAGACATAATTACATCTTCAGGAATAGTCTCCTGGTTGGTCATCATCATCTCTACAGTCCATCCACTGAAAAACACTGAAAGAATCATCCTGAATTCCTCCAGCCATCTTCACCTACAAGCTCCAATCACCACCATGTTATTGTGACTTTTACCCCTCTAAATATTAAGACTAACTTTCTAATGTGACATTCACCATAATCATATTTTTAAACATTCTATTCGCTGGAGGACTCAACCTCTCAAACTTTGATATTTCTAAACAAATGGACTCTTACATCGATCATTCAAAACCAAAGATTGATGGATATGTTAATCTACACTTTTGAAACATTTTCTAATGTCTTCACCTAAAATACAAGACCACAACTGATCTTGTATGACAAATTAAACGTGACAATACCTGCAACTTTAATTTCCTAAAAACAAAAACTTTCCCCATTGTCCCCGTTTCTTGTTCTTAAGTTGACAGGTTTGTCGTACCGTACAAAGTCTACAGCAATCAAACATACCATTTATTCTTGTTACCCATACAGTACCAGTCAAAAGTTGGAACTCACCTACCCATTCAAGGGTTTCTATTTTTATTATATTCTACATTGTAGAATAAGTAGTCAAGACATTGAAACTATGAAATAACACATTGAATAATGTAGTAACCAAATAAAGTGTTAAAAACTCAACTAAATATATTTAGATTATTCTTCAAAGTAGCCACCCTTTGCCTTGATGACAGCCTTGCACACTCTTGGCATTCTCTCAACCAGCTTCATGAGGTAGTCACCTGGAATGCATTTTAATTAACAGGCGTCCTTGTTAAAAGATCATTTGTGGAATTTATTTCCTTCTTAATGCATTTGAGCCAATCAGTTGTGTTGTAACACGGTAGGGGTGGTATACAGAAGATAGCCCTATTTGGTAAAATACCAAATCCATATTATGGCACGAACAGCTCAAATAAGCAAAGAGAAAAGACATGAAGGTCAGTCAATTGGGAAAATGTCAAGAACTTTGACAGTTTCTTCAAGTACAGTCGCAAAAACCATCAAGCACTATGACGAAACTGGCTCTCATGAGGACAGGCATTGGAATGGAAGACCCAGAGTTACCTGCTGTAAAGGATAAGTTCATTAGAGTTACCAACCTCAGAAATTGCGGCCCAAATAAATGCTTCACAGAGTTCAAGTAACAGACATCAACGTCAACTGCTCAGAGGAGACTGCATGAAATCAGCCCTTCATGGTCAAATTGCTGCAAAGAAACGACTACTAAAGGACACCAAAAATAAGTAGAGACTTGCTTGGTCCAAGAAACACGCGCAATGGACATTAGACTGGTGGAAGTCTGTCATTTGGTCTGATGAGTCCATGTGAGATTCTTGGTTCCAACCGCATGTATGGTTCCCACCGTGAAGCACGGAGAAGGTGGGATAGTGCTTTGCTGGTGACACTGATTTATTTAGGATTCAAGGCACATTTAACCAGCATGACTACCACAGCATTGTGCAGCGATTCACCATTCCATCTTGTTTACTCTTAGTGGGACAATAATATAATAATAATAAATGCCATTTAGCAGACGCTTTTATCCAAAGCGACTTACAGTCATGTGTGCATACATTCTACGTATGGGTGGTCCCGGGGATCGAACCCACTACCCTGGCGTTACAAGCGCCATGCTCTACCAACTGAGCTACAGAAGGACCACCAACAATGATTTGTTTTTCAACAGGACGATGACCCAACACACCTCCAGGCTGTGTAAGGGCTATTTGACCAAGGCGGTCAGTGATGGAGTGCTGCATCAGATGACCTGGCCTCCACAATCACCCGACAACTCAATTAGGATGGTTTGGGATGAGTTGGACCGCAGTGTGAAGGAAAACTATCCAACAAGTGCTCAGCATATGTGGGAACTCCTTCAAGACTGTTGGAAAAGCCTCCTACATGAAGATGGTTGAGAGAATGCCAAGGGTGTGCAAAGCTGTCTTCATTGCCAAGTGTGGCTATTTTAGAAAAACTAAAATATATTTGGATTGGTTTAACACATGATTCCATGTGTGTTTTATCATAGTTTTGATATCTTCACTATTATTCTACAATGTAGAAAATAGTTAAAATAAAGAAAAACCCTTGAATGAGTAGGTGTCCAAACTTTTGACTAGTTCTGTGTCCTAACTGGGAATTAAACCAAAAAATAAAAGGTCTGTACTTACAGATGCTGTCTGGCTGAAATGTCTCCCTTGGACTGAATGGTAGAGGGGTTCTAACAGCAGAGAGAGAGAGAGTGGAAGAAAATTGAGGTGTGGAAAGAAGAGGGAGCGTCCAAGTTGCCACCCTCTCCTGTAACTTCCAGTATACTGAAAGTTGTTTCTCCAGTTCTAAAAAAGCCTGCTGATTGCAGAAAGACGTCCATCCCTCTACATTTCTATCCCCTCCCCGTACCACTTTACATAACTCCCCCCAAAATCCTCCTCTCCCAGAAGTGGGATCATGGTGGATGCTTTTGCCAGTCTAGAAAGGAGGGACAGTTAGGGGCTGCCATAATGCATGTATTTTCCTTGTTTGCTCCTAAACCTTAAATATGATGGAGATATTTATGAGGGGAACATCTTTGTCCACTACATAGATATTTCCTAATTGTTCACAATCACAGAGTTACTGGTTCACGTGGCAATTCTGAAAGTTGAGCAATTAGGTCAAATACAAAATTCAGCCGAAATGTGGTCAATCTTAATGCAGGATTAATGCACTGGAGTAGCACAACATTTGTAGTACTTTCTTCATTATCAAAGACAAAGTACTCACTTCCCCCTTGCCATTACACACAGTTGAATCAGTATTCTCTAAAATGGACAAGACCACTTTTTGTACGTTGACAGTTAGTGGGTATTTATGTTCTCCACAGGGAGAGTCCCTATTTTCCCCCTGCTTCTCGGAGATCTCTAATTATGTGCTCCAGATTACAGCCCGTCTCCACACAGCCTACAAGACCAGCTTACAGAGAGGGCCCGTCTTTCATCATATCACCCATGTACAAACCTAACAGAAAATTTACAGTCAGCTACAAACATGTGCCTCAGAACTTACATCCCTGCTGGCGCTGCAGGGCTTCTGTTTTGCCCATGGCTGTTTGGAGCACCTCTTGCCTCAGAATTGTTGTAATATTTTTTAAATGTTTTTATTCAGTATGTACAGGGAAGGTCAGGCATACACATGCTTCACAATAGTGATAGATGTGTATTTCTCATTAGAATAACAGTGACAGTAACAGATAAGCAAGGCACTTCTTTTTCTGTATAAGTACAAAACATTTGCTACATAGCTGACAAAGTGCAAGTGTGTTACTGTGAATTGCGAGTTTGACTGTGAAGTGTTACAAGCATCCGTCAACGGCTGGGATGAAGCTGTTGAGAGTGAGATTGTCCCCCTCGCTGTCCTCTGTGCTGGGCATTAGGGTGATGTTGCTTGTGGGGCATCTGTATCTCCCCTGGCCTCCATAAGTGGTTCTGGTGGGGACCACTCCTGAGATGCACACCATCTCTGTGCCCTGTCCCTGCAGCTGCTGAGCCCTGTGTCTGTATCTGCTGCACCTCAGCTTGGTCAAGAGGATGACGGTGCTGACAATGAACATTGTTATCACAGCAGCCAGCACAGCGATGATGATCAGGCACTGACCTACCAGCCCTCTCCCCTTAGGGGTCATGGTCGGGCATGTCACTCTGTTCGAGGCACTGACGCTTCCTGGAATGGAGGATTTTGCTGTCCCTTCTGTGAAGGAGTTGATGGCAGTGGTAGGGTTGGGTGGATGCAGGGCAGATGGGACAGGTGTTTGTTTAACTCTCACAGTGGTGTGGGAGAGCTCAGTCTCATGGTCTGTCTCTGAGGTTTCAGTTCTCATTGTTTGCTGGGTAACGGAGACTTCTGATGCGTTTTTGGTCAGGTCTTTGGTGAGGGCTACAGGGGGCATTGGTTGAGGTGGTAGCTCAGACAGGTTCGACTCCTGGGGTCCATGGGTTGCTACCTCCCCGTGGCTAAGTAGACATCTTGAGACCGCCTTGCTTGACAGAACCAGAAGGAACACAAGAGCTGGAAATCTCCCAGGCTTTGGGGTAAACATGGTGGCAAATCTGCGAAGGGAAATGATAACAGCAAAAATGTAAAGACTATGTTCAATGAAACAGTGGTACAACTCAGAAGTTCATCACAAAACTATTAGGCATAGCTATGCCCAATTCAAGCCTTCCTGTTTTACACTACCTTAGCATGCGCTAAGGAAGAACCAATGTGATAAGTGCTATGAGACAGTGTGAAAAGTAACTTGACCTTCTGTAATCTAGTGTGATACATTACAGAACACTGCACCGAAATGCCAGCACTCATGCACAAATACCCAATACTTGTAATAACACGGTATACATTGGCTTAATATTTAAAATGGTGTTGCTCATCAACATCACTTTGAGCCTATGTAAAGGGATCAATTTCCTTTACAAAAAATGTTAGTGACAGTGACTGACAGATAATGATCTGCAATACATCTAAATCCACCCCATCAGTGATGTTGCAACGCTTCCTCAGCATTTCAGAAAAAAACCCAAATCAATCTAATTACCGGTTCTTTTAGAAAGTGGAGACTTTGTATAAACTGTATACTAGCTCATGCAGCCCAACACTACTGATCACCCCACTGCTATGACACTTACCCAAATGCTGGAGGAGAAGTCTTGTTTTGTGGTATATTGGCCCCTCAACCAGCAGATTGTTCACCGTCAAGCAAGAAGCGAGACATTGGCTGATCTGTGAGGAATTACAGGAAGCATGCTGCCTTTCACAGAAGTGAAGCTGTTTAAAAAAATAAAACACTGACAAGTGTTACACTTACAAATGAGGAATGGGGTATGGTGGCATACATGGGCTTCAGATACAAGGAAAGCTAGAATCTCTTGATAAAGAATAGCACGTATGTGAGAGCAAAAGTATATGAGCGTACACTTGACATGCAGTGCATTAGTTAAGTATTCAGACACCTTCCCATTTATTACGTTACAACCTTATTCTAAAATGAATTTATTATTCTAAAAGTCTAAATTGTTTCTAAACACAATACCCCATAATGGACAAAGTGAAAACAGGTTTAGAAATTTGTGCAAATGTAAAAAAAAGGTAAAAATGAAATACCTTACACAAGTATTCAGACCCTTTGCGATGACTCAAAATTAAGGTCAGGTGCATCCTATTTCCATTGATCGTCCTTGAGTTGTTTCAATAACTTGAATGGAGTACACTTGTGGTAAATTAAATTGATTGGACCGGATTTGGAAAGGCACACACCTGTCTGTATAATTTCCCACAGTTGACAGTATATGTCAGAGCAAAAACCAAACCCTGAGGTCGAAATAATTCCTCGTAAAGCTCTGAGACAGGATTGTGTCGAGGCACAGATCTGGGGAAAGTGTACCAAAAATATCTGCAGCATTGAAGGTCCAAGAACACAGTGGCCCCCATAATTCTTAAATGGGAGATGTTTGGGACCACCAAGACCCTTCCTAGAGCCTGCCACACGGCCAACTGATCTGGCCGCCCTGCCACTCCTCAGTAAAAGGCAAGACCGCCCGCTTGGAGTTTGCCGAAAGACACCTAAAGGACTCTGACCATGAGAAAGATGATTCTCTGGTCTGATGAAACCAAGATTGAACTCTGGGGCCTGAATGCCAAGCATCACGTCTGGAGGAAACCTGCACCATCGGAGCAAAGTAGAGAGATCCTTGATGAAACCCTGCTCTAGAGTGCTCAGGACCTCAGACTGGGGCGAAGGTTCACCTTCCAAAACAGGACAACGACCCTAGGCACACAGCCAAGACAACAGATGTGGCTTCAGGACAAGTCTCTGAATGTCCTTGAGTAGCTCAGCCAGAGGCCAGACTTAAACCCGATCAAACATCTGGAGAGATTTGAAAATAGCTGTGCAGCATTGCTCCCCATCCAACCACAGACCTTGAGGATTTGCAGAGAATGAGAGAAACTCCAAATACAGGTTTGCTAAGCTTGGCGTCATATCCAAGACTCGATGCTGTAATCGCCGCCATAGGTGCTTCAAAGTAAAAGGTTTGAATACTTATGTAAATGAGTTTAGCAAATATATATATTTTTTTAAATAAAAAATTCTACAAACCTGTTTGGTGCTTTTTCATGGGATATTGTGTGTAGATTGAGGGGAAAAAACAACTCAATCCATTTTAGATTAAGGCTGTAACGTAACCAAATGTGGAAGAACTTGAGGGATCTGAATACTTTCCAAATGCACTGCATCTCAGATATTGCTTGTTTGAAGATGGTCAGCTCATGTTTGCCCAGTCCTCTGCATCACTCATTAACTTAACAGAATACACTTATTTTTTAAATTTCTTTATTCATTTTTCTGTTAATCGATAAGTTTGATACTTGAAGCAGAAAAAAAATGAACAAAAATGCTCTACAGACCTCCACAAGAGGCTGAATCCTTGTTTGTTTTTCTTCTGTTATTAATTTCTCTTTTTGTATTTATAATACCTGTGATAGAATGGAGATTCTGTTCAGTCATGACACATTATGGCAAGGAACGCAGACAAGAGGTAACATTCAAAACCCACCAGAACCCAAATCCCAGACACACTGCAGCCCAAAACAACAATGAAAAAAATGGAAAAAAATGGAAACAAATATTTACAAAGCTTTAAATCATTTTCTAGGCCTTTATTTCAAACATCACATACATCTCTCTACAGAAGATTTCTCCAACCTACAGTGTCCCTTTGAATGGCTATTCACCAATATTCCAAACATCACAGGTCTCGCTGCCTTGAGTAGACCAAGGAGGCTGAGGAGAAGCACTTACAGGGCAGTAAAGTCCAAGACATCCTCCCCTGACAGATTCATATCTCTACAGCACAGTAGAACACATTGAAGTAGTTCTCAACCCCAATCAAATATTACAGAACACCAGACGATGCATATTTAGAGTAAAATGGAAATCCTCGGATGTAATCTTAGATTCTGTGAGGCCAGGATGGAGTGATTGATATAAGCATACATTTCTCAGTGCTTTCTATGCCCAAAACCCACTGTCAAAGTTCCTCTCAGGGTGCCTATCCACTCTCTCCTGCTAAATAACTCACACCATTCTCAAACCGCAGTCATCATTAAGCACTTCCTGTGCACAACTCTGGCATTTCTGATCTCTTCAGTGGCAACAAACTTTAAAGGCTAACAAACTCTGAACCGTAAACCTAACTCACCCTCCCGCTGAAAAATAAGGCAGAAAAAAATAGCATGACAACAGAACTATTATCGCAGTTGGCAACACCATCAAATAGTCAGACAATCCAAACGACTCCTTGTTCCTCTGATTCTCTAGTAATGTGACCATGTATTTTAGGGGAAACTATTTAAAATCCTGATAAGGAAGTACATAGTGGGATATCTGCAACGGGAGAGCCGGAGAAGGAAGCACAGGATAAAACGCACAGTATATTAACATCACCATACCACCCAATTCTGTTGTCATGGGCCAAAACCTTGGTCACACCCTATGGTGAATCCATATAATCATCTAAAAATCTCCTCGCAGAAAAAAAAACTCCAACCAGGTCAAAGACATACGAGACAAATTCACACATCCTGAAAGCCTTCCTTCTCCACGTTACTTCTTGTCAACCAACAGTCAAAATTGTTGTTTCAGACACACCCCTGTTACTCACCCTCTGGTTGGCTGTATGGGTATGGGCCAATGAAGTGGTGAATAGTGAGCATCCTGACACACACACCCTGAACACAAGGGCACGGTTCAACATTGGGGTTTATGACAGCACAAACTCCTCAAATCAAAGGCGGAACAAGGCTGATACACTGCTAAAAGCCAGGAAATCTTTACCAGCTACATAGAACACAATTCCATTGGTCCTTCTCTGGGCAGCACACAGGACATTTCCACAAGAACCCGTACAAGCCACCCAGGTGGCTCCATGTCATGAGTCAGCAGAACTGTAACTTACAGTGCAGAGCTTATTACAGTACACACATACCATCTGTGTCACAGGGCCAGAGGGGGACAATGACAAACTATGGCACATTTGTTTCATAAGACTGGAACGCCAACAGTGCTGATGGTAGCCAAGGTCACCTAAATGACAGGAACGCTAACAATGCTGATGGCAGAGGTCAACTAAATGATTGAAAAGGATTTTTGGATTGGCCATGTGCATTGTAAACAACTCCAAAAAAGAAAGACAGTTCAAGTGAACATCTAAGGCTACGAGAAGTACAAGGTGCAGGGTGACATCTCACCTGTCGTTTTAATCTACAAAGCTAAGGGGAGTCCACTCATACCCTTTCTGTTCCACAAAATTGATGGAGATGATCAAAACATTGTTCAAGTTGCAAACATAAGTTATACCAGGTATCAAATGATATGTAAGGACTGCATGTTTGCAGCTTGCTTAGTAAAACAAGCTAGAGTAAGAGAGATCAAAGATGGAGAATAAACAGTGGAAATTAAAATCTCTTGAGTAGAATATATATGAATGTATTAACTCTGGTCAGAATCAGGAGATGTTAACAAGTGTACAGACAATGGTCCTGTTAAGATGGGAAGAGAGGGAAGAATTTAGAGGTTCAGAAAAGTCAGGCGGGAGAGCGAGAACACTTACAACAAGAATCACACCACCACCTCAGAGCTTTTCAGCAAAGACAACAGAAGTACTATGATAAATCAGGCTCGAGTGTTTGATATTTCCCATAATGAGTTGGTTCTCCTCCATTGTCTTTTACAGTAATTGTTTGATTATTGAAATCTGCCATCCCCCTCCTCGCATTTCCAGCCTATTGCATTGTCCCTTATAGTTTGTATTTTGAGTCTTCCTGGAAAACAAAGATAAACATTTTTTTTAAAGAAAAATACTGTCAAGGAGGTGTAAACATAACTCCTTTAGAATTTGGCAACATAAGTAGTTGGGGTAGACAATATACTGATACCTACATATAAAACATTTTGGTTTACCCAAATAGAAATGGTTCCCATTGGAATTTTCTTGGTCACAATCTTAAAAGCAAAAAGGAATATGCAAGACTTTTTCATATAACATAGAAGATTAAACCGCCACTTATTAAAAGGAATGGAATAGTTTGCCATATTTCTCTCTTATTCCATCATGTTAACTGAGGGTTAGGGGCTGGCTAAGAAAAGTTCATATCGGAATGTTGCTTGGGATCATTGCTAGGCAGGTTTCAGGCAGAACGCTGTCATTGAGATTGGCAGTGACGGGTCCCGCCCACCTCCTAGCCAATGGATCGTCCTGAATTTTGGGGGGAGGGTCCTTAAATGGCGATCTTGGACATCTGCTCCTCGAGTTGGATGATTCGCTTCTCCTGACTGCTGACCAGGTCCTTGAGGGATTTGATTTCTTTCAAGACCTCATCCAGCTTGGCTTCGTTTTTCTGAGGAATACAGAGACAGGAGCAAGACATGAGGCCCTTTCTGGAGATGTTGGTACCAGTCCTAGTATAGTTAAAGCTTTTGCACCAAGACAACATGACTAAATTCAGGGTCTACAGCAGGGTTCCATAACTGGCAAGCCTGTAGGTGATTTTATTTGGCCCCCAAATGAGCAATTATAGATATTTTATATTTTAATAATACATTATTTTTATTGTTGGACTTTTTTTTTTTAACTAAAAACACCAGCAAATCAGCTCCAAATTATTATTTTGGAATTCTGTCCCAAATGTTGTTTTCTTCAAATATTATATCGGTTTTGGGCTTCTTGCAGTCATTTTGCAGTCTACAAAATATTTGTAATTATGTACCAGCCCCTTGATTGCCCGCTCAAGAAAATAAAAAATTGGCCCGTGACTGGATCTAGTTGATGATCCCTGGTCTACACACTGTGTGCGTGTACATTTTTAATACAGAGGTCCATTCTATCCCTGCAGGCATTCTACGCTGCAGGCATGCAGGGCTCCAGTATCCCGTAGCACCCTGAGGGTTAACATGGAGTGCCTGCAGGCTGCAGAGCAACAGCCCAGTCTGCCATGATTACAGGCCAGAGCTGCAGATCAAAGTGGAGGCCAGGGCTGGGCCCTGCGTGGGCAGCTGTATTGTGGGTGAGGTGGGGAAGGAGCAGCAACCGCCCCTCATTGAGTCAGAGAGAGCGAGGGGGGTGGCGACTTCTAGTAACCACCTTATGAAGTCAGGCAGCCACCCCCTTCTAAAACACACCCAGCCAACAAACTCTTCATGTTCCAAGGCCCCAAATGCAATATATCAAGGCCAGGGCTGAACTAAAGGCCATTTGATGACTGTGGTGGTGGGTGTGGCAATCAGACTAGCCCTGGGAAAGCACTGTACATACCCAAGGAGATACATACTGTAATGTTGATATACTGATCCAGTCTGGTGTCAACTTTCAATCAAAACACTAGTGGTACATTGCACATACAGAGTAATATCCTGGTGTCTGGTGAGTAGTACTTGTTAACATAAAATAGAGCAGTGTTTCCCAACTCCTGTCCTCTAGTACCCAAACAGTACATATTTTTATTGTAGTCCTGATTCAACTTGTCAACTAATCATCAGGCCCTCTGAGTTGAATCAGGTATGCTAGTCAGGACTACAACACAAATGTGTGCCGTTGAGGATACTCTAGGACTGGAGTTGGAGTGGAGAGAGACCGTCTCTCCCATACAACCCAGTCAGAGTCCTCCCCAGACAAAGACAGCAGTCCTCACTCTGGATGGAGTGGGCGAGGCAGACTTGTTGGCTGGGCCCCTTTTCTCTGTGTTCTTGCTCAGCTTGTTGTCCAGGATGTTTTTCTTGACCACTTTGAGGTCGCGGTTCTTGCCAGGGACGTAGCCGTTCTTCAGGGATATGAGGATGGGCTCGCCATTCTTCCCCTCGAACCAATCCTCTGCCTCGATGGCACAGTCTGGTCCTGCCGTGTCTGGGTACAGGTCATCCTGGAACAGGTCAGACTGCAGAGCGAGAGCGGCACAGAGACTGCTGTTAGAGAACGCTGTACCAAACACTAGGGCCCGTTACCTGGACACAGATTAAACAATCCTGAACAAAAAAGCATTCTCTATAGAGATTCTTCATTGATCTTGCTTTCTTAATATGTGTCCAGTAAAACACCCTAAAATGTTCTATCCCTCAAAACAGACCGTTTCAGTTAAATGTGGCATTGATTGTTGAAATCATTCATATATCGACTGTCTAGATCAGAATGAAGAAGCTCACCTTTCTGGGCACAGTCATGATGATAGGTTCACATTTCCTTTCGTGCAGTTTATAAAACCTGCCAACATAGAAGCAGAAATAAGTGTATTATTCAAAACATCACATAACAGGCCCACTGTCTAACATCCTTTTACAAACACTGCAGCCCAATGCACTTCTACTTCCAGGACACTGGCAATAGTCAGGCAGCCTCAGTAAACATGGAGTTGAATAACTGCATGGTACACAATTCTGGTTGGCAGGGCCTGGAGTTAATCCGTTTATAAGGAGAGAGTTCTCCTCCAACATGTGGTTATGTGCTGCCTCCTGGTGGACATGGACAGGTAATAGCGCCACATTCCAAGTTATCTTCCATTTAGGGCCACCTCATAGACCCGGCCAAGAACCACCCCACTTGGTTCTAGACCTTCCCACTAGACCTTGCTGAAATGAATCAGGGGTATGCCCAACAAGACATGATATTCAGATATGATAGAGCAGTCCTAAAATGGCTGATCCATTTCTCTATCCAGCCAGCCCTACCTGGCGATCTCACACTTGTTGACATCCAGACCTCTCTTGGGCATGTATCCCATTCCCCTCTGGGGCTCCTTGGTGGTGAAGGTGCTGAGGTAGTGGACAAATGGGGCCTCGTCCGTGATCTCAAAGTAGCGGATGCTGCTGTCACCCTACAAACCAGAGAGACAAGATCACGGCCTTTTAGTGCTCGTCTGAATTTCTACATTTTTTTAATGACTCAATGAGCAGCAATAGACTAAAGTTTAAGATACAGTGTAATGTTTTAGTAATGACTTCATGGATAACACTTCACCATGCAGAACTTCATGGATCAAAGTAAGACTTGTTATAAGTCACTTGCACAGCAGATCAAATGGGTGTATATGTATGTAATCTTCCGGAAAAACTCCACTCACCTTACCACACAGGTAAACCACATTGGTGTCTGGGTCATAGAAGGGCAAGAGAACTCCATTGCTGGTGTCCATCTCATGCACTGAGATGGCCTCGTCCATGGCTTGCTGTAAATGAAACATTGACATAGTTGGTTACTGAGCAGTCCAGTAACATCTTTAATATAGGGAATATAGGGTTCCGTTTGACTCAGCCAAGAGTTGTGATGGTGAGGACAGGGTGACCCACCGGGTTCCACAGGGCTAGCTGTCTCTCACTCATACGGCTGAAGCCCGTGGTGAACACGTTTCCGTCCGACAGGAAGATGGCCCTCATGGGCCGTGCCCCCTCATGGGCCTTCTCCTTCTCCTGTGACACAGATGGTCAACATCAACATAAGGTACATACACCGTAAATTTTCACCTCCGAGATTCTTTCAAATTAGTTTTTTTTTAGGGAAAGTCTGCGGAATTTGACAACCCTATACAACAGGTTTGTTAGTGAAAATTATTGTCAGTGGTGCTCACCCCTACGATCTCCTCCTTGCGGGGGTCGATGACACGGATGGTCTTGTCCTTGCAGGCAGTGCAGATGAGGCTGCCGTTGCGGTTCCAGCAGGCGCTGAAGATGACATCAGGGTGCATGTCCTCCAGTTGAATCATGGCTTCTCCCGTCCCCACGTTCCAGATGATGATCAGGTTGTCACAGCCTGAGGATTACACACATTTAACAAACACACACGAGAAGCATGGACATAATATCACTCTGATGTGGCAAGATAATATCATCTACAACTCTTAGCTCATTCTGGTTTGGTTCTGACATGGAGGGGGAAAACACAGTGAATATGGTAATTCTCAAAGGGATACTGCGAGATTCTGGCAATTAAGCAATGACGAAGTCTATAGGTAAAGTAGCATACGCTAGCGTACCTGTAGATTTTCAGTCATTGCGCTAATGCTAGTCAGCATTGGCTTGCCAAACTACCTCTTCCTTCTGCATGTAGACATAACAAATGACATCCACAAGTTCAATGGACTAATGGGTAAGTTCAATGGGTAAGTAGAAAAACAGCACAATAGCAAAAATCTTGCAGTATCCCTTTAAGGCAATTGTCAGTGTGTCAATGGGGACAGATGTGCGTTGATCAGACATCTCAGTGTTTGGGGAAAATTACGCCACAGGGTAACAGTGACAAGCTCACAGCAGGTTACCACTTTTCTCAGGGCGAGGAGGGGATGAGAGTGAGTGAGCTGATGGCGACCGAGAATACAACCACAAAAGCAGAGGCACACAGGCTGAACCAGAACTATAATGATAAGGACAGGGGGACACTAGTGTTGTCACGATACCAGAATTTAAACTTTTGATACCATCACAATACCACGGCAAAAAAAGGCATGGAGACAAACTTCACTACTGCTCTGTTCAATCGTTAGGCATCTTCTGAGTTCATCATTACATTGGAAATGTTTGACGTCAGAGACAGACATGTATGCATTAATGAATCAATTATACAATCAATTTGACTTTGTTGGTTAAAACAAGTACATAACAATGGTAATCATGTATTTATTAGTACGAAAATGTATCACTCAAGCAGTGAGTCACTTCGGATAAGAGTCTGCTGAATAACTCAAATTTACATTTTTTAATTGGAATGGTAAACCTCCTTTGATAAACTGGGTAAATCAAGATGTAATCTAGGCCTATTCGCAATACAGATGAACGCATATTCAATATGTGTGTGTGCATGCATTGAGCTGATTTTGTCTGATTTCATCTGTTTCCCTTCCATTTGGGACTTAAGCATTTCACTGTAAGGTCTACTACACCTGTTGTATTTGGCGCACATGACAAGCAAACTTCGATCTAATATTGTACCGTACTGATCAACAATATTTGCATAGAGGTAATTTATTTTATAAGAGTGTGCGCTGTCTCTTTAACGACATCATTCACGAGGCAAGAGGGGGGGCGGTCCGTCCGAGCCTTATTCACACAGTCAGTTCGCTAAGGCAATAGATCATCTTGGGAGAGACATGAGAGACCGATTACGTGAATGAATAAAGTTTGTGGCAATCAGCTTTGAAATCAGCATATTTTGCATATTATCAAAGTACTCAGGTAGTAGTGAATTGATGTTAGCGTCAGCTGCAAACTAGCAAGGGAAGTTAGCCTACAAAGCAGGAAGCTACCAGTATCTTATTGCATTGTAAAGTGTTCTAGCCTGTATAGACATTGTTTTGCGACCAGTAATTAACAGGTTCAACATTTCTACATGCCCTGTCGCATTATTCAAGTGTGTAAACTTCTGTGCAGCCCAGTTCGCTCGCACTAAGGGGGACCTTCAGCAGCACTGATACAGACTTGATCCGTGAGAAATTTGACAAAAGTAGCAAAAGTAACAAAAATGATCGTACCGAACCATTTATGTTCTAGTATCGAAAAAGTACAGACGTTTTGGTATACCATGCAACACTAGAGGATACCACTCACCGGCACTGAGCAGGACGTTGCGTGCTGTGGGGTGCCATGTGATGATGCCAACCCTTTTGGAGTGTCCCTCCAGGACCACCACAGGCTCAGACAGGCCAGTAACCAGTCCGTTCTCAGGGATCTGCCACACCTGCAGACAGAGATGAGGGTCAGAGGTCAGGGCATAGCTAGGGTCAATAATGCATCACATACAGAATTTAAATCAAATTTGATTTGTCCCGTGCCAAATACAACATTTCACCTTGGAGTGAAATGCTTAACGGCGTTGGTTTAAGGGCTTTAAGAAAAATGTGTTATGAAAAAATAGAAGTAACAAATAGTAAAATAACAATAGCGAGGATATAAACAGGGGGTACCGGTACAGAGTCAATGTGCGGGGGGCACCGGTTAGTCGAGGTAATTTATACATGTAGGTAGAGTTAAAGTGTCAGAGAGTATGGCTGCAAGTTCCCCTGCTGTTACGTGTCGTAAAGCACTAAACTAAATCGACCGCAGAAAGCAGTACATTCACATCAAAAACTTTTAGATTGACATTACTGTGACAGGAAGTTAGTAGATCACACAACCATGACTCAAGGGGGCGGCAGAGATCCAAAGTCACTCCCCATACTGACGTACAGCCTGAGTAGCTTACTTCCCACTGACAATACAGCCAGTAGACTATACAACTACAGTAAAGATGGCAGAATGAAAACATTGATCTATGGAAATAAAGACTAAAGGTGAAAGTCATTATCTCTATGATCTCCGACAGCAGTAGACTGACATTATGAAAGGCATGTGGTTCAGTAGTCAAACCACTGCATTACTACTGAACCCCTACACTAATCAGAGCTCCTACTCCAGCTGCAATAGGTCACTACGGATACAGCAGTCAACAGCAGCTCATCAGGAAATGTAATCTAAAGTCAAAACTACTTTTAGGGAACCAATTCTGTGTGTATTTCTAGCAGCAATATTAAATGTTCTGAAGAGAGAGGAACCTTTGGCGGTTCAACTTCTGTAAATGCACTCGGAACACTGCATCCATTTCACAGACAGGTCTTCTGGTGTTGAGAGAGTTGCATGGGGAAGTCAACGCCTACAGGTGGGGAAGTGGTAGAAGCATACCAAAGTACACTGCGCACACTGATCACTGCCGTTCACAGCCCAAATAAGGACATATGGAGAAAAGTACAGCACCAGCCTCAAACAAGTTAGTGACCTCAGCCATATAAAAAAGGCTAAATCATTCCCCAGAGCTGATTCCTATACGACTTGTCTCTCTCTGCGTCTAATCTAATCCAGACTAGAGGGCGAGCCCTGCCTGCACCCATGCTTAGCTACCCTATCACTATCGGAATCAACACCCTTCCCTACGCTATCAGTATCTGGCCTTTCACAACCAAAACTTGTCATCTCCTGTCGGTTGGCATCGGTGAGAGGGTGTGTGTAGATGGACAGGTTAAGTATGAACAAACATTGCTGTACGGTTCCACTGCTGAGGTGTGTGTCAGGGAGAGGGGTGATTGTAACCATACCATAACTGTGCAATCCTCTGAGCCGCTGGCGATGACCTGGTCATTGTGGGGGCACCAGTCGATATCCAGCACAGGGCCTGTGTGACCACACACTGTGGGGTAGGCCTTGTCAATGCGGCCCGACTGTGGAGAAACAAGCAGATACAGACATGAGATCAGTCACGGATGTCTATAACGCCTGGTGATCTGAGGAAACAACTTGACCCGAGTTTAACTTAAACCATGAAATCACAGGGTTAGGCCGACCAACCAGAGACCATGTACAAAACAAGGAGTATACAATAGAGATGTTCCCTGTGAGCAGAGGGCAACATCCCGAGGAGGAGCTCAGTCAAACATTAACCAGACACATTTTGACTACCTGTATTTAAATCTATGTTTTCAACCAAATTACACAGTCCACTAATGCATTAAGAGCATAGAGAGGAACAGAGACAAACACAGAGAGACTCACCAGCCTAGCACTGTCATAGCCTCTAAAAACAATTTCTTTTTGCAATTCTGTTGCATAGCTATATCCTAGGACTCATTCAGATTAAAGCTTGCCCTTGTTTAGTATGTAAATGATGGCATGTTGGTGGTGATGACGTCAGACGCAAACCAGCAGAAGCTTATTTTTTGCTCTTTAAAGTGAAACCCTGATCTAACCTCCAATATAATACCCTTATACAACACACAGGCCAGATGGCCAGAAATCACTTCCCCAGCCATCACACACACAAAACAAATAAGCCAGACAAAGGGAAGGCTTTCCCACCCTATCAGCTGACTTCCTGATGACATCAGTCTGGTCTGAAGGCGGGTACGATCTTGACCACTGACCCTATCATGATTGGAGGATCAGGTGCTCTCCACAGTGTGAATTCTGGGTAATGTAAAGTCTGAAGATGCTGAGGGGGGTAAGGGTTGGATTCGGGAGACTGACGCACCCTTTTCCATGCTCCCGTCAGTTGATTGCCCAACCAGACCACCACAGAGCCCGACAGTCAGATGATGTCACCGAGACAGAGCCCTGTTGGCTGCAGCCATATTTAAAGCATAATGGTCTGCCTCATGAAAATCACTCAATGCCCACAGCCATTCTAGCAGTAGACTGGGCACCATGACAACAATGGTTTCAGAGGGCTAAATATAAGTGCTGCATATTCAGTCACAGGGAGAGAAGAGCTTTTCCAGGTCTCTACTGTAGACATTAGAAAACATAACAGGGCCTGTAAGCATTAGGCACACCAGCCTTTAGTGTGGACTTCAAAACTCAAGAGAAATGCTGAGAATGACCATTCAGATAACCTAAGAGCGTGAAGTCAGAGAGAACAAACATATTCAGGTATGAAGAAGCTCTGTCCTCATGGACATGTAATCGAGGCGTGTGGACAGAGGGAGGTTACAAACGACAAACCTGAGTGGGCGGTCTAGGCCCTATGTCTAAATGCTTGTGTAACAGCAGGCAGTGGATTGGCCACTAGGACCCAGACAGCCATTTCAGACCAGGATATGAGTCAGTATGTTGTCTGAAGTCTCCTCCATATTTCTCTATTACTTCCCTGCCTGCTGTGGCACTGGGCCAAAAAAGGACTGGCCAGTTCAACTCTGCTGCTCACGTCACAATACACCACACAGTGTTGGGTTAAAACCTGATTACAATAGTGGTCAGTGAGTCACAGTAGTTCAACACAAACTAAAATGAATCTCATGCCAGACATGGCCATGGGGATTGTGGTCATAGAAGACAGTCAATCGGTTCACACCACAACCCACTGCCCAGGAAACAATCACAGCCCTCCCTACAGCAGAGTTGGGCCGTGACACAAACTCCAACATCAGTGATCAAAGTCTGAGTGTACTATACCTGTGTGTGTATATGAATCTAAAAATCACATGACCATGCCTCGCCCTGTCCAGAGAACACTCCCGGAAATCTAACAGGATAATCAGCCGTTGTTCTGGGCCTGGGACGGAAGGATAGGCTCCTCTGAATACATAGCCAGAGAGGGAGGTGAGCAGTTTCTGGAATGAGACAAAGGTTGACGTGGTCACAAACAGCGGCCCATATTGCAGCAGAGGCCTGAAAGTGATTCTCAATCTCCCGCTGTTGGGGGGAGTGGCCTGTTAGCAGCAGGATGTGCAGCAGGAAAGTCAAGTCAGTGTCGAGGGGGTGTAGGCTAGCTAGGCTATATCAGCAGAGGACCAATTGTGACAGAGCAATGTAGGCTAGGCCTATAATAGCACAGGATACTGCTCAGTACTAGCATTTCCTCTTAGCTGCTTCGGCCTTGCTCAGATCAACAACATACAGCTAGCTGGCGGCTGTGTTCGAGGGCATCAAACTGATGCATCATGGGGAAATTGTGACTGACTAATATTATTGAGTAGTTATTTATGATGCATGGTGATTTGTACAGTCAGTTTCGACTCGCCTTTAAAGTCAGCTGCAATGTGGAACACGCCCAATGTTTTTCATCAGGCTGGGTGGTTGGTTGTATAATGTCGTTAATGTCAGCAGAGGTGTGGTTTCCAGGGACAACAAAAGGTGTGCAGATGGCAGACTAGGATCTGGGTGTGTGTAGTACATAGGCCAATACACTGAGCGCACAACACTTCAGGCTCTTTCCATGACAGACTGAACAGTTGAAAGCTATGATCCCTTATTGATGTCACCTGTTAAATCCACAGACAGGTTAAAAGGCCTCGAGACAGTTGACACATGGATTGTGTATGTGTGCCATTCAGAGGGTGAATGGGTAAGACTAAAGATTTAAGTTCCTTAGAACGGGGTATGGTAGTAGATGCCAGGCACAATGGGTTGAGTGTGTCAAGAACTGAAACACTGTTTCCCATGTTTAACAACAATGATCTATCAACCAAAGGACATCCAGCCAACTTGACAACTGTAGAAAGTATTGGAGTCAACATGGGACAGCATCCCTGTGGAACGCTTTCGACACCTTGAAGAGTCCATGCCCTGACGAATGGAGGCTGTTCTGAGGGCAAAAGGGGTGGCAACTCAATATTACAAAGGCATTCCTAATGTTTTGTTCACTCAGTGGTATTTGCTGCCTGCCCGTCTCAGTGGTATTTGCTGCCTGCCCGTCTCAGTGGTATTTGCTGCCTGCCCGTCTCAGTGGTATTTGCTGCCTGCCCGTCTCAGTGGTATTTGCTGCCTGCCCGTCTCAGTGGTATTTGCCGCCTGCCCGTCTCAGTGGTATTTGCCGCCTGCCCGTCTCAGTGGTATTTTCCGCCTGCCCGTCTCAGTGGTATTTGCCGCCTGCCCGTCTCAGTGGTATTTCCCGCCTGCCCGTCTCAGTGGTATTTCCCGCCTGCCCGTCTCAGTGGTATTTCCCGCCTGCCCGTCTCAGTGGTATTTCCCGCTGACATCAGCAGTGTCACGTCCTCTTAACTGCTGCCTGGTTCACAGACCCCAGAGAGATTAGAGACAGTGCCCCAAATGGCATCCTAATCCCTATATAGTGTACTTCTTTTCACCAGAGCCCTATGGGTTCTGGTCAATAGTAGGGCGTTATATAGGGGACAGGGTTACATTTGGTACGTACTCACAGACTAGGAACATGTGCACAGGGTCTAGGGAGGACCTCGGCACTCTACAGGAGACTCACATTTCACATGGAAACTCTGTTACACACATCTCTCACACCAGTTCAATTCATACGCTTTGTTATTCTTCACCACAAAAACTAGGAGGACAGTACAGACTGTCCCAACCAACAATCTACATGGTTGACTTGTGAAGAAGGGACAGAGCCCAACAGCAGTGAGGGGCTGCTGTAGGCCTGGCTGTTAACACAATTCACACGGCTGCTGTAGGCCTGTTTACACACAGCTCATAGGGCTGCTGACATGCCGTCCAGCGGGACTGAGAGCCTGTCGTTCCAGTCATCCCACACCCCAGGCAGCTCTGATGGGGCTGTGACTAATGAGAGCGAGGGAGCGAGAGTGTTAAACGCACCACGGAGGTGTTAATCGTGTTTGTCTTTGCTATACACAATATGGAATTCCACGGTCCGAGAGAAGTACAGGACAAGATCTCGCTTCAAGCCTGAATAAATATTATTTGATAGCGTCGTGATCATCTACAAAAGGCTGGAATGTTGTGCATGGTGAGGTCACTGATGGTTAGGAAAGGACTGCCAATAAACAGATCCTAGCCAAACTGCTCAAACATTTCCAAGGCAGGCACCACCATGCTGCTGTTTATGGGGAGAACAGACGACACACATCACTCTTTTACACCACAACTTCTCAATGCATAACCCTTTTAGTAGACATTCTTATCCAGAGTCCAACTTCCTTGATTCAGGTGAACACAGGTAACTAAGCTAGATTCTCAGAGATAGTGAAGAGCAATAGGAGGCCTGGCCTGTGGCAACCTGCCTCTGCTCTGACTGACTGACTCCTCCCTGAGACGCAGCCTGAGGCAGGTATGTATAGCTGCGTTTACACAGGCAGCCCAATTCTGATAAAACATCTCCCCCCCCCTAAATTGCACTTTTGACCATTAAGATCAGCTCGGAAAAATGTGGTGTGAAAAGATGTGATTGGTCAAAAAAAACTATTAGTAGGAAAAAGATTGGAATTGGGCTGCCTGTGTAAACATAGCCAAAAGATACGGCCGGCCTTGATTCTTATTAGTGTCATAAAATTCACCCCCATGTAATTCGGTAACCACAGAACTGTATTGAACTGGAACCATTCCGGAGAAGGTGCCAGGTAAGCAATTGCTAAAGCTGAAGATAAGAGGAAAGGCGCTGATAAATGATGCTTGTAAGTACAGAGAATAGTGCTCTAAGCTGAAGACCAGGCAGAGTACAAGGACCGGCGACAAGTATAAAACACAGTGAAAAGACTGTTAGCTAATTGGCACAGCCCCTTTACATGCCTGCCTTGAGTGACATCACAGAACACTTTCAGCCCCCAAACCTTTAAAAAAAATGTAAGCGCTGCTCCTGAAACAGATCAAAACAGCAAGGAATGGCAGACCAGACCACTGGTCATAATCTCCACGACAAACAGTCCAGTGGGAGAGACAAGAGACTGGGTAGGAGTGTGTTTCATGTAGACAAGGAGGCGGGAGTTGAGACATGCGACAGACAGTTGAGCAAACCACTGACTTGAGTAGAAAGGATGAATAGCACGGTCAAAATCATACGCAATTGAGGCAACCCATCAAATAAGTAGGCTAAAGCCTGAATTGAATAAAGCAATCCAAAGCAGACTCCGTCCCAAACATACATTTTTCATTGATTGTTATATATGATACTGTAAATGACCAGAACATCTAAGGACCTTGACAAGGCTATGTGCTGTATGATATCCTATGAGAGAATGTGTCAAGCAAGCTGACATGTTGGATAGCAATAAGTGAAGCTACACAAAATCTGTGTCCAAACCTCATAAGATACAACAAAACAAAATGGACGATGGCAAAGTTAACTTGTTATGGCTGGGGGCAGTATTGAGTAGCTTGGATGAATAAGGTGCCCAGAGTAAACTGTCTGCTACTCAGGCCCAGCTGCTAATATATGCATATTATTAGTAGATTTGGATAGAAAACACTGAAGTTTCTAAAACTGTTTCAATGATGTCTGTGAGTATAACAGAACTCATTTGTCAGGCAAAACCAGAGAAAAAAATCCAACCAGGAAGTGGGAAATCTGAGGTTTGTAGTTTTTCAACTCTTTGCCTATCAAATAGTGTCTATGGGGTCAAATTGCACTTCCTAAGGCTTCCACTAGATGTCAACAGTCTTTGATGCTTCTACTGTGAAGTGGGGGCAAATGAGAGGGGGATGAGGCATGAGCTGACCACGCTCGTTCACGTGATAGTTAGCTTGAGTTCCATTGCAATTCTACAGACAAAGGAATTCTCCGGTTGGAACATTATTGAAGATTATGTTAAAAACATCCTAAAGTTTGATTCTATACATCGTTTGACATGTTTCTACGGACTGTAACGGAACTATTTGACTTTGTCCGCACCTAGTGATCGCGCGTCATGAATTTGGATTACTGGGCTAAACAAAAAGGAGGTATTTGGACAAATTATGGACTTTATCGAACAAATCAAACATTTGTGGAACTGAGATTCCTGGGAGAGCATTCTGATGAAGATCCAAGGTAAGTGAATATTTATAATGCTATTTCTGACTTCTGTTGACTACACAACACGCCAATGTATACTGACATTTTTGGATATAAATATGAACTTTATCAAACAAAACATACATTTATTGTGTTACATGAAGTACAAGGAGTGTCATCTGATAAAGATCAAAGGTTAGTGATTAATTTATCTCCATTTCTGCTTTTTGTGACTCCTCTCCTTGGCTGGAAAAATGGCTGTTTGTGACTAGGCGCTCACCTAACATAATCGTTTGGTTTGCTTTCATCGTAAAGCCTTTTTGAAATCAGACACTGGTGGGATTAACAAGAAGTATATCTTTAAAAATTGTGTAAAATACTTGTATTTTTGAGGAATTTCAATTGTGATTTGTTGTTTTGAATTTGGCGCCCTGCACTTTCACTGACTGTTGTCATATCGATCACGTTAGAGGGATCTCAGCCCAAAGAGGTTATCACTTTGAATCCGTAAAACCCAAGAGGCGTCACGCACAAACACATCCTTACAGCAAAACATCTGACACATGGGAGGGCTCATACACGCATGTTTCCCCTCTGCGCACCATGGAAATGTCCACCTTTCCGCTTCCCTTTGTGAGTGTACGGCCTTGAGAGCACAGCTGAGGCTGCATACCGGTCAGACCCTCGGGCTGGTCTCCATGAGAAATGCAGCACAATGGGAGGCACAGTACAGGCAACCTGGCACTCTACTCTGACTGTACATGGCTGGAGATGCTCCAGCTTCAACACATGAATGGAGGGGTAGATCAGAGGGCAGGTGGTCAGAAATTAGTGATGACAGGGCAGGAGCCAAGACCAACATGTGGCTGCCCAGGCCCAGTTAGGGAAAAAAACATTTTTATAGAGATCAAAAGAGGAATGAATCCTGGGCCCAGTATGTCTTACAAACCTCATTAACAAAATGTTTAGAGGGACATGACTGTCACTCAACCAGCAAAACACTAGCACTAGTGAGGAGAAATTCTACTTGGATCATTCACAATGTTCCATACATTTCCTTGCCTTTCAGAAAAAAATACAATGAAATACAGTGAAAACCTGCACCAAGCAAGCATAGTCCTAATCTTTAATTAGAAAATCAAATCGCACTAATAACAAACAGAACATGGCAATGAGATCCACCGTGAATATGGCTGACAGACAACACTTGACATAAAACAATCTCCCTCTCCTCCAGGCCTCTCATCTCCAGCCTATCCCTGAAATCACCAGGAACTGGCAGTGCTGGCAGCCAATGACGAGGCAGGGAGGAAATGGTCCTGTAAGGCTGTCAGGCAGGGTGCAGTGAATGGCCATATATGGTAAAATCTGCAGTCAGCAGGACTCAGTGGCAGCAGTGGTGAAAGCAGTAGCAGAGGCAGTATAGGGCTCCTGGAATACAGATCGAGCAGAGTGGGCAAAGACCATTACAATAACCCCCTCTTGCATGTTTAAGAGTTAAGTAGGGAGTGTGTGTGTGTTTCAGTCAGCCAGAAAGAGCCGGCTTTAAGGCAAAATAAATAAATAAATAGAAAAGCAGATCTTTTTTTTTTTAATTGGTGAAGGTAACGTGTCAGTGAGAATAAATACAAATCCATTGAAAAAAATACTGCTTTTTAGCCCATTCATTGATAAATACATTTGACCGGTCATGCTTATCGGTGTATAGGTCATTTTTCAAAATGTAGTGGAATTAATTGCAGCTTGTGTATTTTTGTTGGTCATTATGTATACCCGCACAGCGTACAGATACAGAGCCTAGTTTGAGTGGAAAACGTGTCAGTGTGAGAGCTGCTGCTACAATGCCTCAAACAGCTCGTTCGTTCCTGCTGGAGTGAAATGTGCTTTTTTACTAGTCCAATCATTGTGCAACAATTCTAAATGCAATCATGTGATAAAAGTTAAAGCCACAATTAAAAATAGCTAGTATTTTTATTTCTCAGCTGGTAATTGAAGCATGCTTCCCATCCACCATCCAAGTGCACAGGCAACGGTAAGGAGGCTTTAGCGCCTCACACCAGTGGAGGGAGTATGCATTTTGAAAACATACTTAATGTTTGAAACCAGAACGTTTAACTTCATATCATAAACTCAGCAAAAAAAGAAACATCCTCTCACTGTCAACTGCGTTTATTTTCATCAAACATAACGTGTAAATACTTGTATGAACGCAACAAGATTCCACAAACAACTTCCACATACATCTAACAGAAATGGAATAATGTGTCCCTGAACAAAGGGGGGCCAAAATCAAAAGTAACTGTCAATGCAGCTGGTGGTCACACCAGGTACTAAGTACTGCAGTGAATCTCCTCATCATGGACTGCACCAGATTTGCCAGATCTTGCTGGGAGATGTTATCCCACTCTTTCACCGAGTTCCCGGACAATACTGGGGGGGCGGCCCTTGCCCTCACCCCCCGAGCCAACAGGCCCCAGCCATGGTAGAACAGACATTCCTGTCTTGCAGGAAATCACGCACAGAACGAGCAGTAAGGCTGGTGGCATTGTCATGCTGGATGAGCCTGCAGGAAGTGTACCATATGAGGGAGGAGGACGTCTCCCCTGTAACGCACAGCGTTGAGCTTGTCATTGCAGGCAATCTCAGTCCGATGATGCTATTACACACCGCCCCAGACCATGACGGATCCTCCACCTCGATCACAGGCCTCAGTTTAACGCTCATTCCTTCGTCGATAAATGCGAATCCGACCCCTGGTGAGACAAAATCGACACTTTTCGCCAGTCCTGTCTGGTCCAGCGTCAGTGGGTTTGTGCCTATAGAAGACGTTGCTGCCGGTGATGTCTGGTGAGGACAGACCAGCCTCTCTCAGCCTATTGCGGACAGTTCGGCCTCTCACAGTACGGACAATGCAATTTATTGCCCTGGCAACAGCTGCAGTCCTCATGCCTCCTTGCAGCATGCCTAAGGCACGTTCACACAGATAAGCAGGAACCCTGGGCATCTTTCTTTTGGTGTTTTTCCAGAGTCAGTATAAAGACCTTTAGTGTCATAAGTTTTCATAACTGTGGCCTTAATAGTCTACCATCTGTAAGCTGTTAGTGTGTTAACCATTCCACAGGTGCATGTTCATTCATTGTTTATGGTTCATTGAACAAACATGGGAAACTGTGTTTAAACCCTTTACAATTAAGACCTTTGAAGTTATTTGGAATTTTACAAATTACCTTTGAAAGACAGGGACCTGAAAAATAGACATTTCTTTTTTTGCTGACTTTTTATGAGGTATGTCTTACCTTGCTTCAAAGTAGCCTAGTCAAAACCAGACCATAGAAATGTGGCGGAAACAGAAATTCTCATCTCCATCACGTGCCGGATGCTTTTTCCCCTGCTAATTGCATTATGGAGCGAACATTCGAGTAGAACTTACTGCCTTGTGCACATTACTGCGCTTATAGTTTATCAACATTTTAAGCTAAACGTTCTGATCGGTTGCATCAGCCTCGCTACTTATAACAATGTAGCCAAATGGTTCTACGAATTTTGGATCCATCATCCCACACCTGTCCCAGAGTCTGTTTGGAATTGGCCATTTCTTTCTTGCAGAGAACGACAAGCTGACCAGTAGAATAGGTATACTTTTCCACTATAGGGGATAGTAGATTGACATAGGCTAGTGATTTTGCTATTCGCTACTTGTCTTGTTGGCTGAGGAAAAGTAAAGAACAGCTTTAACATCTTCAAATTGCACATCGGAATTCGGTAAGAAGGAAGCACGCCGTTGCATCCTCGAGTTGCATGTTAAGATGAATTACCATAATGTAAATGTGATTTGTCATTCTGAGCAACGTGGGTGGATGCTTTAATTAGATTACACACCTAATGCACATGGGTCTGGTACATTTCAAATGTCCAGTTCATTTAAATGCTGCCGGTAAAATCTGTCAGGTACCACTAACGGAAACCCTGGTGTGCGTGTGTGTGTGTGTGTGTGTGTGTGAGAGAGACCGTGTGCGCGCACACACACCCAGGGATCTCTTAAGCCAAAAGGGTGAGTTTTGGATGAATGAGGGATTGAGGACTGGTCCAAAGACAACATGGCCAAATCTGATTTCTCTCTTCTGTGAAGAAAGAGTTTTTGAACCACTGGTTTAGAACATGACCTCGTACACACAGTGTCCTGGCTGTACTTTTATCCCAAAAGAGTCCCAGAACAGACAGAAGAAACCTACTGCCTCAGTCAGAATAACGTTATTGTAACACACTGATCAACACATGGTGGCTACATATGGGAAAGACAGAGGCTACTGAGCCAGCCAGTCATCATGAATAATTCAACAATTTAATGCTTGACTGACTCAAATGAGGGCTTTCAAGGCATCAGATTATAAATCATAAATAGTGGTTTATTTATTTATTCCTTATTGAGACCCCCCCCACCCCTCTACAGAGTTGGGTCAGGCAGATTGAGAGGCCAAAGCAGGAATGTCTCAGTGCAGTTGCTACAGCATGCAGTCTCCCACTGCTTCCTTCATATGGAAATTAGGGAATATATTACATTGCGTCAGGCGCACAGAGAGAAAGGAGATTGAAAGCATGAGGGTTGAAGACTACATGCGTTCAGTCAGACACCTGACACCACACATCCCTCTCGGTCCTGACAGGACGCAGCCAACCATGCAGGCAGCAACAATGAGGCGAGGCGCTGAGTCATCTTGGCCTGCCACAGGAACCACCTCCTACACAGAGACACACCCAGCTCATCTCTGTGATATTGACTGACCAATACCACAGGCACCTTATGGCCACACACACACACACACACACATCGCTCCACAAGCTCAAGCATAGGCCAACGTGTCCAAGCACACACACAGGATAATAGGCAAGTGCAAGGAAAGTATGAAGGGTGAATATCAAGGCAAAATCTCAAGACACCTTCAGTCAAAGCTCAAACCAACACTTACATGGAGGGTTTCTGTGGTTCTCGGACTTAACACCAACAATGCTGGATGTGGATAGGGAGGTAGAACATATGAAGATAAAATGAGGGCCACAGTACGGGGCCATATTTTGGGGGTTGGATTCAAGGAGCAGCACCCTCGTTCCACATCCATCCCCCCTCAGCAGGCCGAATGCTGCTGTGACAAAGGGCCTGGCTGGGAGTGAGCGAGAGACAAAGGCTCTGAGCAGCTGGCTGCCCAAACAGGCTGTGAACAGCACAGCATGGGCAGATGGGCCTGTCCACCCTCACATGGGCTATAGTGTGTGTGTGTGTGTGTGTGTGTGTGTGTGTGTGTGTGTGTGTGTGTGTGTGTGTGTGTGTGTGTGTGTGTGTGTGTGTGTGTGTGTGTGTGTGTGTGTGTGTGTGTGTGTGTGTGTGTGTGTGTGTGTGTGTGTGTGTGTGTGTGTGTGTAAAAAAGAGGCAGAGAGGGCAGAGAGAGTCAGACAGACAAGCGAAGACACATTTATCTGAACGCTGTGCCCTGCTATGAGGATACGTTGACATTGTGTGTAGGGGTTGAGCCATTAAGAAAAAACAAAATGCACCTTTATATAACCAGGTAGGCCAGTAGAGAACAAGTTCTCATTTACAACTGCGACCTGGCCAAGATGAAGCAAAGCAGTGTGACAATAAACAAACGGTCAATTTGTAAGTCGCTCTGGATAAGAGCGTCTGCTAAATGACTTAAATGTAATGTAAATGGTCAACCTCTAGACTGTACGATTATGATTTTTCAACACCGATACCGATTGGGAGAACCAAAAAAAGCCGATACCGATTAATCTGCAGACTTTTTACATTTAATATATATATATATATTTTTGTTTTTAAAACTTCTTGCGGCGACCCATCCCGGATCCGGGATTGTGACTACAGGCTCAACCTCATTACCATAACGCAAAATGCAAAAAAATATTCTTAGAAATATTTAACCTCCACACATTAACAAGTCCAATAGCTCAAATGAAAGATAAACACCTTGTTCATCTACCCAGCGAGTCAGATTTCTAAAAAGTTTTACGGCGAAAACATAGCACATATTTATATTAGATCACCACCGAAACAAAAGACAAGAGGCAGCCATTTTGTCGCAGAAAATATAAAATGTAAAAGCAGGATTAAAAAATAAATCATTCACTAACCTTTTGAAAATCTTCATCAGATGACAGTAATGACATGTTACACAGTAAATTTTGTTTTTTTCAATAATATGCCATTTATATCCATAAATCTCTGTTTACAATGACGACATTTTCAAAAAATGCTACTCAAATGTCCGGAGAAATGATGATAGCTCCGACAGATAACAAGCAATAAACATGACTAAATATACATGTTCTACATATAGTTACAAAGATACACTTCTTCTTAATGCAACCGCTGTGTTACATTTATTTTTAACGTTACAGAATTCGTTCACTAGGCTATACTGAGACGGCGCTCAGATATTAGCAATATGTCTCCTCTACGTTTGGAGTCCACAGAAACCCAAAATGACCACATAAATATTCCCTTACCTTTGATGTTCTTCGATCAGAAGACGTGGAAGGAGTCATACTTACCCAATACATCGTTTGGTTTCAAGTTGTGTGTCTCTGTATTAGCATATGCTAACAGCTTCAGCTGAAATGCACCCAAAATGACTTCTGGTCCCGCACTCTTGCGCATCAAAACTTCAAAATTACATATTATATGTCGATTAAACAGGTCAAACTAAGTGCAGAATCGAGCTTTATGATGTTTTTAACGTGTAAAACAATGATCAGCGCGAACAAACAAACATCAATTGGTGTTTCTTGGAAAAGAAAGCGCCTGCGCGCAATAGAGTGCATGTATGAGTGACCCGAACGTTTTTGCCCGCCAAAGGACGAGGGCGCACGAGATTCTCACAATGAACGCACCATTTGAAAGCAGACATCGCGCTGAACACATACAAACTGTTCCCAGATCGCTACCTGCTTGGGAAGGGTGGGGGCGATGATGTCAAAGTTGGCCCAACTTTTCTGTTGCCAAGAGAGAGTTTGGGAGAATGGCTGCCCTGAGAGTTCTGCTTTACATACAGACATAATTTAAACGGTTTTAGAAACTTTAGAGTGTTTTCTATTCACGAGTTGACCAGGCTGAGGTTAGCTGATGACCGCTAGCAGTGGCTGACTACTAGCTAGTAGATAGTTAGCTGGCCAGCTTCTGTTGGGGGTTCCGGTTGTAAAGTATAGAAAATAGCAGATCCACACTATATTGGGTGAGGCGGGTTGCAGGAGAGTATGTTGAAATTGAGGTTAAAAATATATACGAAGAAAAAAGATGTCTTGTCATGTCCCGTGTACATGTCTGACTGCTACGGCATCTTGGATAGACCACCAGAAGAAACACTCAGCTAAGCCATGATCAGATTAACTAGAGCTCCATAGCCTCATTCAAATCGGAAAGGTCATCTGTAAAATCAGGAAGTAGTCTCCAAATCTATGGCACAAAGTCATTTTAAAAGGCTGCAGTTGCAGAAGACAACCCTGAAACCCTGATACTGCAATGTTAATTAATGCAGTGTAACATTCCTGTTTGTAGAGTAGTATTCTCCAAGCTGCCATAGAGATCGATATGTGTTCTCTAAACTTATATGGAGACAGCAGCCTGAACCTCTCCTTTCTCTGAAAGACTACGTTTTGACACAGTGGTAACCAAAGCCACAAGCCAAATAATTCAAAACACTTAATGGCCATTTGAAACAATATTAACGCTTAGTGTTTTAGAGCATAGCCGGTTGAGGGAACATTAAAAAGAGATTAGTCCATGCTGCCAGCCAGTATGTAAGCAGATCTGAAAACATGGGAGCCATTTTTTATCCTCAGCTTGCGGAAATTGTCCTTTGCTCTGCGCGTAAAAGCAATCATTCTGTCCACTTTTAATTCACCAGTCAAAGCAGACTTTGTCCTACGAATACACCCTGAGCCCAAATGTATTTTTTACACGCATGAACGAGCACGTACATGCTGGAATTAGAATGCACAGGAGTAAATGAGAGAACACAGGGCCGCGAGCGTCAATGGCGTCAAATTATAAAGCAAGTCTATTTTACCCTTGCTTCTACGTGGTTCAATGCTGTTAAAATAAGCAGATAAATTGCATGGGTCATTTATAGAAAAGGGATTATGATCTTCCCTATGCTAAGTAGACTATAGTAGTTTAAATGTATTGGGATGTAAGAAGGTTTGTCAAATAGGCTACATATTTGAAAACAATTGCAGCCTACCAGTGTTGATTTCGATCATAGTAGGCAGACAAAGTAAATTCTATAAACTGCTCGGGTGTACTAGCTTTAACTCTCCTCACGTCCGTGAGCTAACAACCGTTTAGCGCAGGAAGGAACAGTTGATCCCTCCCGTAACATAATATAATTTAAACATATGCATTAATGTGTCTAATAGAAAGCAAAAACAAAATGTAGACATTAAATACATTCTATAGTTTCCAAAATAATTTTTTACAAAAAGGTGGGGGAGTGCCAAATGGAGGCGCGGTGGATTCAAAATCACACCCGTCAGTGTATATATAAATCATTGGTATAAAGATTTGAAAACTGCCGCGGTCATCCCCCTCTTCAAAGGGGGTGACACCCTAGACCCAAACTGTTACAGACCTACAGTGGGGAGAACAAGTATTTGATAACCTGCAAAATCGGCAGTGTTTCCTACTTACAAAGCATGTAGAGGTCTGTAATTTTTTATCATCGTAGGTACACTTCAACTGTGAGAGATGGAATCTAAAACAGAAAACCAGAAGAAAAAAAATGTGATTTACAATGTGATTTAAGTAATTAATTTGCGTTTTATTGCATGACATGGTGGGGCGGTTGCGAGTTCAAAACCCCGAGCTGACAAGGTACAAATCTGTCGTTCTGCCCCTGAACAGGCAGTTAACCCACTGTTCCCAGTGGGTTAAAAAAAATTGATACATCAGAAAAGCAGAACTTAATATTTAGTACAGAGACCTTAGTTTGCAATTACAAAGATCATACGTTTCCTGTAGTTATTGACCAGGTTTGCACACACTGCAGCAGGGATTTTGGCCCACTCCTCCATACAGACCTTCTCCAGATCCTTCAGGTTTCGGGGCTGTCGCTGGGCAATATGGACTTTCAGCTCCCTCCCTTTCCTATTGGGTTCAGGTCTGGAGACTGGCTAGGCCACTCCAGGACCTTGAGATGTTTCTTACGGAGCCACTCCTTAGTTGCCCTGGCTGTGTGTTTCAGGTCGTTGTCATGCTGGAAGACCCAGCCATGACCCATCTTCAATGCTCTTACTGAGGGAAGGAGGTTGTTGGTAAAGATCTCGCGATACATGGCCCCATCCATCCTCCCCTCAATACGGTGCAGTCGTCCTGTCCCCTTTGCAGAAAATCATCCCCAAAGAATGATGTTTCCACCTCCATGCTTCACGGTTGGTATGGTGTTCTTGGGGTTGTACTCATCCTTCTAACACAGCGAGTGAAGTTTAGACCAAAAAGCTCTATTTTTGTCTCATCAGACCACATGACCTTCTCCCATTCCTCCTCTGGATCATCCAGATGGTCATTGGCAAACATCAGACAGGCCTGGACATGCGCTGGCATGAGCAGGGGGACCTTGCGTGCGCTGCAGGATTTTCATCCATGACGGCGTAGTGTGTTACTAATGGTTTTCTTTGAGACTGAGGTCCGAGCTCTCTTCAGGCTCTCTTCATTGACCAGGTCCTGCCGTGTAGTTCTGGGCTGATCCCTCACCTTTCTCATGATCATTGATGCCTCACGAGGTGAGATCTTGCATGGAGCCCCAGACCGAGGGTGATTGACATCATCTTGAACGTCTTCCATTTTCTAACAGTTGTTAGAAAATGTCCTTCTCACCAAGCTGCTTGCCTATTGTCCTGTAACCCATCCCAGCCTTGTACAGGTCTACAATGTTATCCCTGATGTCCTTACACAGCTCTCTGGTCTTGGCCATTGTGGAGAGGTTGGAGCCTGTTTGATTGAGTGTGTGGACAGGTGTCTTTTATACAGGTAACGAGTTCAAACAGGTGCAGTTAATACAGGTAATGAGTGGAGAAAAGGAGGGCTTCTTAAAGAAAAACTAACAGGTCTGTGAGAGCCGGAATTCTTACTGGTTGGTAGGTGATAAATACTTATGTCATGCAATAAAACGCAAATTAATTACTTTTTTTTTTTAATCATACAATGCGATTTTCTGGATTTTTGTTTTAGATTCCGTCTCTCACAGTTGAAGTGTACCTATGATAAATTACAGACCTCTACATGCTTTGTAAGTAAGAAAACCTGCAAAATCGGTAGTGTATCAAATACTCGTTCTCCCCTGAATATCCATCCTGCCCTGCCTATCTAAAGTCTTCGAAAGCCAAGTTAATAAACAGATCACTGACCATTTAGAATCTCACCGTACCTTCTCCGCTGCGCAATCAATCCGGCTTCCGAGACGGTCAAGGGTGCACCTCAGCAACGCTCAAGGTACTAAACGATATCATAACCGCCATCGATAATGGACAGTACTGTGCAGCAGTCTTCATCGACCTGGCCAAAGCTTTCGACTCTGTCAATCACCGTATTCTTATCGGCAGACTCAATAGCCTTGGTTTTTCTGACGACTGCCTCGCCTGGTTCACCAACTACTTTGCAGACAAAGTTCAGTGTGTCAAATCGGAGGGCATGTTGTCCGGACCTCTAGCAGTCTCTATGTGGGTACCACAGGGTTCAGTTCTCAGGCCGACTCTTTTCTCTGTATATAAAAATGATGTCACTCTTACTGAGGGCGATTTCCTGATCCACCTCTACGCAGACGACACCATTCTGTATACTTCTGGCCCTTCTTTGGACACTGTGCTAACTAACCTCCAAATGAGCTTCAATGCCATACAACACTCCTTCCATGGCCTCCAACTGCTCTTGAACGCTAGTAAAACCAAATGGATGCTTTTCAACTGTTCTCTGCCCCGCAGCTGCCCGCCAGACTAGCATCACCACCCTGGACGGTTCCAACCTAGACTATGTGGACAATATAAATACCTAGGTGTTTGGCTAAACTGTAAACACTCCTTCCAGACTCATATTAAACATCTCCAATCCAAAATCAAATCTAGAATCAGCTTTCTATTTCGCAACAAAGCCTTCACTCACGCCGCCAAATTTACCCTAGTAAAACTGACTATCCTACCGATCCTTGAATTCGGCGATGTCATTTACAAAATAGCTTCCAATACTCTACTCAGCAAACTGGATGCAGTCTATCACAACGCCATCCGTTTTGTTAACAAAGCCCCTTATACCACTCACCACTGCGACCTGTATGCTCTAGTCGGCTGGCCCTCGCTCCATATTCATCGCCAGACCCACTGGCTCCTGGTCAACTATAAGTCTATGCTAGGTAAAGCTCTGCCTGATCTCAGTTCACTGGTCATGATAACACCCACCCGTAGCACATGTTCCAGCAGGTATATCCCACTGGTCATCCCTAAAGCCAACACCTCATTTGGCCACCTTTCCTCCCAGTTCTCTGCTGCTAGTGACTGGAACGAATTGCAAAAAAATAGCTGAAGTTGGAGACTTATTTCCCTCACCAACTTTAAACATCAACTATCTGAGCAGCTAACCAATCACTGCAGCTGTACATAGTCCATCTCTAAATAGCCCACCCAATCTACCTACCTCATCCCCGTATTGTTTTTATTTAGTTTTCTGCTCTTTTGCACACCAGTATCTCTACTTGCACATCATCTGCTCATTTATCACTCCAGTGTTAATCTGCTAAATTGTAATTATTCGCTCCTATGGCCTATTTATTGCCCACCTCCTCATGCCTTTTGCACACACTGTATATAGACTTTCTTTTCTCTACGGTGTCATTGCAAATGAGAACTTGTTCTCAACTAGTCTACCTGGTTAAATAAAAGATGAAATGCATTTTTTTAAATATAAATCCCTGAGACACAGCCAGGGTCTGGTAGCGGGCCAGGCAGGCGGTGGCTGTATTGAGTAAGGTGCATGGCTGTATTGAGTAAGGTGCATGGCTGTGGCTGTGTGATGACAGGCCAGAGGATCGGCTTCCCAAGATCATAGCGGAGTCAAATGACACGGTCCACCAATGGCCTGCTCTGGTTACAAGCCGTCAAAACCACACAGGCAGAACTTACTGCATATCAGGCCATGGCTGGCTGACATTGGGGCCCCGCTGAACCAGACATGCAGGAACACCACCAGGCTCTGTGTGCACACGTCTGCTGCAGCCAGACGTCCACTACTGACCACTTATGACACTAATAACAACTAATGCTGTTACTGAGGGACATCACAGACCAGAGACACCGTTGGCATCAAGGAGTGTCTGACCTTCTACACTTTAATTAAACTAATTATGAGGGGGGGTTTGGTCCGACATTAACAATGTTCCGCTGCCTAGGGCCAGTAAAAACATGTCATGCCAGTGGATCTCGTTAGTCACCGGCCCGACATGTTTTTACTGACTAACGTTCCAGTTCAACATTTACCTGCTGTCGCAGTCTACCATTGTAGACTAGACAGAAAAGTCATGATATTTGTATGAGCAATATGATCAGCCTTTCATTCACGCTGCCGCAAGTCATTACTTCAAAAACTAGGCCTACATGAGTTGATGCCTTCACACAGCACACGTGAGCCATCCAAAGCAAAAAATCCACTCAGTTTATTTTAGGGAAAGTGATTCACAGAAGTAAACCTTCAATTGTGAACGTACTAGCAATATGCTGGCTAGTCTGCAAAAAGAAACCTAGCATTGGGACTAGCCATTCAATGTCTCGTTTGGAACGTTTGCCCCTTTAAGACAGTCGTATTTTGATGTTAAAAAAAATCCAAATTACATTCTTTAAAAAAAAATTCAATGCAAGAATAGGCTAATGACTTGCATTTAATTATGTTACACCAGTTTTTCATACATCATAACCTAATGTAGCCAATTAATAGCTGAATATATAGAGAGAAAGCATGCCAAACTGCATGACTCTAGGAGTGGGTGTTCAGTCAACTGTTTACAACCAAACACTGTCCAAATGCTGTTAATCTCCAAACTGAGGGTAGAGCAAAGTGGTCTGAGCGCTTTAAGGCCCTTATATGGAGCGGAGCAGCACAGAGAGGTCCTGTCCCCAGAGGCCTTTGGTTTAGTTTGTGTTGTACACAATGCTATAATAACCGAGATAGCCTGCCAGCCTATAGTGAGGGTTGGGAAACCTCACTCAGGGAGAGCGGACACAATCATCCCAGTTGCTCAGACACGAACAGTGTTTGTCCTCCCTGTAGTGAAATCTGAAATGCAAATGCATGTTTATTTACTGTATGCAAAACAGACATTTTAACTGGAAAACCACCTTACTGTTAAAAGGGGCAAAGCTGAAGAAAAATGGCTTGCCTGGCTGGCCTTTGCCATCCATCAGGAACAGCCTAGCTTCCAAAGGCATTGTAACACTACCCACCCTATCCTCCTAAGTCCCATGTCCTGCTTGTATCAAATATCTGAAGCCAGTTTGGATGCTTTCCTCTAGAAATACCCTTTAATACCCAAAAAGGGATACTTTGGGACTTTGGCAATGAAGCCCTTTTTCTATTTCCCACTAGTCAGATGAACTTGTGGATACCATGTGTGTGTGTGTCTCAGTAACTTCCTTCAAACTGCATGCAAAACTACACAACAAAGTTTGTGGCCACCTGCTCAAACATCTCATTCCAAAGTCATCTCCAGTTTGTTGCTATAACAGCCTCCACTCTTCTGGGAAGGCTTTCCGCTAGAAGTTAGAATATTGCTGCAGCCACCAGAGCATTAGAGGTCAAAGACTGATGTTGGGGGATTAGGCCTGGCTCACAGTCGGCGTTCCAATTCATCCCAAAGGGAGTTCGATGGAGTTGAGGTCAGGGCTCTGTGCAGACCAGTCAAGTTATTCCACACCGATCGACAAACCATTTCTGCATGGACCTCACTTTGTGCACGGGGGTATTGTCATGATGAAACAGGAAAGGGCCTTCCGCAAACTTTTGCCACAAAGCTGGAAGCACAGAATTATCTAGAATGTATGCTGTAGCGCTAAGATGTCCCTTCACTGGAACTAAGGGGCCTAGCACAAAACATGAATAACAGCCCCAGACCATTTTTTCCTCCTCTACCAAACTTTACAGTTGGCACTATGCATTGGGGCAGGTAGCGTTCTCCTGGCATCTGCCAAACCCAGATTCGTCCTTCAGACTGTCAGATGGTGATTCAGCACTCCAGAGAATGCATTTCCACTGCTCCAGAGTCCAACGGCGGCAAGCTTTACAGTTGTCACTTAGCATTGCACATGGTGAGCTTAAGCTTGTGTGCGGCTCCTCGGACATGGAAACCCATTTCATGAAGCTCCTGACAAACAGTTATTGTGCCGACGCTGCGTCCAGAGTCAGTTTGGAAATCAGTAGTGAGTGTTGCAACAGAGAACAGACAATTTATACATGCTGCAGCACTCAACTGTTCCATTGTGAGCTTGCCTACCACTTGTTGCTCCTAGATGTTGTCACTTCACTTACAGTTGACCGGGGAAGCTCTATCTGGGCAGAAATTTGACAAACTGACTTCTTGGAAAGGTGGCATCACTAAGATCTTCAGAAGTAGTAAGGCCATTCTAGTGCCAATGTTTGTCTATGGAGATTGCATGGGTGTCTGCTCAACTTTATGCACTTGTCAGCAACAGGTGTGGCTGAAATAGCCAAATCCACTCATTTGAAGTGGCTAACTAGCGCCGGCCCAGCGGCTAACTAGCGCCGGCCCAGCGGCTAACTAGCGCCGGCCCAGCGGCTAACTAGCGCCGGCCCAGCGGCTAACTAGCGCCCGGCCCAGCGGCTAACTAAGCGCCCGCCCAGCCCAGCGGCTAACTAGCCCAGCGGCCCAGCGGCTAACTTAGCGCCGCCCAGCCCAGCGGCCCAGCGGCTAACTAGCGCCGGCCCAGCGGCTAACTAGCGCCGGCCCAGCGGCTAACTAGCGCCGGCCCAGCGGCTAACTAGCGCCGGCCCAGCGGCTAACTAGCGCCGGCCCAGCGGCTAACTAGCGCCCGGCCCAGCGGCTAACTAGCGCCGGCCCAGCGGCTAACTAGCGCCCGCCCAGCGCCGCCCAGCGGCTAACTAGCGCCGGCCCAGCGGCTAACTAGCGCCGGCCCAGCGACTAACTTAGCGCCGGCCCAGCGGCTAACTTAGCGCCGGCCCAGCGGCTAACTTAGCGCCGGCCCAGCGGCTAACTTAGCGCCGGCCCAGCGGCTAACTTAGCGCCCGGCCCAGCTTAGCGCCGGCCCAGCGGCTAACTTAGCGCCGGCCCAGCGGCTAACTTAGCGCCGGCCCAGTGGCTAACTAGCGAAACTAAAGCTATTACCATAAATGTCCAGTCAATGCGCCAACACTAGTTAGCGATGGCTCACGAAACTACCTCTAACTTTCATACCGAATGCAGATGCATAAAAATAGTATCCACATGTCCATCGGACTCTAAGTAGACAAATGGCTTCCCTAGCAAGTAATATTATCCTCCTACATCATCGCCACGGTGAGTACACCATCACCCGGCCACTGAGGATATAGAGCCAACAGGCACAAATAACAAAAAGGTGGATTTTAGCTGCTACAGTATTCTATGGTACTGTGTTGTCCCTCACTAAAAGAAGATAAATGACAATAATGAACTGTAAATCTGACAGCTGGTTAATTTAAGGTCATTAAAACAACTGCCGCTGAGCTGACGGGGCTTTTGCTTTCTTTCTGTTCAAAATATAGGAGAGGTGAACACAGACTTGAGTTACTAACAAACCATTTCATTGATACAAAGATGGCACTTATTATGATCTTTAGAATAGTGAATCTGTAGTATCGGTCTCCCACATCTGGGCCAGTCAGACTGCAGTCTCTCTCTCCACTGACCACCACCAGTATGTACTGCTGCCTGCAATGCTGAGCAACCCAGAATCCATCCAATCTCACACAGCAAAAAAAAAAACATCTGTCCACAACCTGAAACACGTCTATGTGATGCTGCTACTGATACACAAAATGCTGTTGCCTTCTCCTCATGAATGACAAAGGGAAATACGTAGGCTCTCGAACACACACACATAATGTGGTCCTTCTGTAGCTCAGTTGGTAGAGCATGGCGCTTGTAACGCCAGGGTAGTGGGTTCGATCCCCGGGACCACCCATATGTAGAATGTATGCACACATGACTGTAAGTCGCTTTGGATAAAAGCGTCTGCTAAATGGCATAGCAGTTCAGACGTCTTTTGTCCTCGTCTTGTCCTGTGTGTGTGTGTGTGTGTGTGTGTGTGTGTGTGTGTGTGTGTGTGTGTGTGTGTGTGTGTGTGTGTGTGTGTGTGTGTGTGTGTGTGTGTGTGTGTGTGTGTGTGTGTGTGTGTGTGTATATATTTACAACTTTATTCACATACATTTTATTTTTATTTTCCATCAACTCACCTTCAAAACACTCTCCTGCAACCCGCCTCACCAATTTATATTTATAAAAAAGTATTATTTACCTCAAATCTGTAATCCTCCAAGAAGCTAGCCAGAAATTCCAAGAAGCAAGTTCAGAATCAAGTTCAGAAGCTAGTTCAGAATCAAGTTCAGAAGCTAGTTCAGAAGCTAGTTCAGAAGCTAGTTCAGAAGCTAGTTCAGAAGCTAGTTCAGAAGCTAGTTCAGAAGCTAGTTCAGAAGCTAGTTCAGAAGCTAGTTCAGAAGCTAGTTCAGAAGCTAGTTCAGAAGCTAGTTCAGAAGCTAGTTCAGAAGCTAGTTCAGAAGCTAGTTCAGAAGCTAGTTCAGAAGCTAGTTCAGAAGCTAGTTCAGAAGCTAGTTCAGAAGCTAGTTCAGAAGCTAGTTCAGAAGCTAGTTCGCTTCTTTTGATCACTCGACTAAGCATGCCTCTCCTTAATGTCGATATGTCTTGTCCATTGCTGTTCTGGTTAGTGTTTATTGGCTTATTTCACTGTAGAGCCTCTAGTCCTGCTCACTATACCTTATCCAACCTATTAGTTCCACCACCCACACATGCAATGACATCTCCTGGTTTCAATGATGTTTCTAGAGACAATCTCTCCCTCTTCATCACTCAATACCTAGGTTTACCTCCACTGTATTCACATCCTACCATACCTTTGTCTGTACATTATACCTTGATGCTATTTTATCGCCCCCAGAAACCTCCTTTTACTCTCTGTTCCAGACGTTCTAGACGACCAATTCTTATTGCTTTCAGCCGCACCCTTATTATACTCCTCCTATGTTCCTCTGGCGATGTAGAGGTGAATCCAGGCCCTGCAGTGCCTAGCTCCACTCCTATTCCCCAGGCGCTCTCTTTTGACGACTTCTGTAACCGTAATAGCCTTGGTTTCATGCATGTTAACATTAGAAGCCTCCTCCCTAAGTTTGTTCTATTCACTGCTTAAACACACTGCCAACCCGGATGTTCTAGCTGTGTCTGAATCCTGGCTTAGGAAGACCACCAAAAATTCTGAAATTTTAATTCCAAACTACAACATTTTCAGATAAGATAGAACTGCCAAAGGGGGCAGTGTTGCAATCTACTGCAAAGATAGCCTGCAGAGTTCTGTCCTACTATCCAGGTCTGTACCCAAACAATTTGAACTTTTTAAAAATCCACCTCTCTAAAAACAAGTCTCTCACCGTTGCCGCCTGCTATAGACCACCCTCTGCCCCCAGCTGTGCTCTGGACACCATATGTGAACTGATTGCCCCCCATCTATCTTCAGAGCTCGTGCTGCTAGGCGACCTAAACTGGAACATGCTTAACACCCCAGCCATCCTACAATCTAAGCTTGATGCCCTCAATCTCACACAAAATATCAATGAACCTACCAGGTACCTCCCCAAAGCCTTGAACACGGGCACCCTCATATATATCATCCTATCCAACTTTCCCTCTAAATACACCTCTGCTGTCTTCAACCAAGATCTCAGCGATCACTGCCTCATTGCCTGCATCAGTAATGGGTCAGCGGTCAAACGACCTCCACTCATCACTGTAAAACGCTCCCTGAAACACTTCAGCGAGGAGGCCTTTCTAATCGACCTGGCCGGGGTATCCTGGAAGGATATTGATCTCATCCCGTCAGTAGAGGATGCCTGGATATTTTTTTTAAATGCCTTCCTAACCATCTTAAATAAACATGCCCCATTCAAGAAATTTAGAACCAGGAACAGATATAGCCCTTGGTTCTCCCCAGACCTGACTGCCCTTAACCAACACAAAAACATCCTATGGCGTTCTGCATTAGCATCGAACAGCCCCCGTGATATGCAGCTGTTCAGGGAAGCTAGAAACCATTATACACAGGCAGTTAGAAAAGCCAAGGCTAGCTTTTTCAAGCAGAAATTTGCTTCCTGCAACACTAACTCAAAAAAGTTCTGGGACACACTGTAAAGTCCATGGAGAATAAGAACACCTCCTCCCAGCTGCCCACTGCACTGAAGACAGGAAACACTGTCACCACCGATAAATCCACTATAATTGAGAATTTCAATAAGCATTTTTCTACAGCTGGCCATGCTTTCCACCTGGCTACTCCTACCCCGGTCAACAGCACTGCACCCCCAAAAACAACTCGCCCAAGCCTTCCCCATTTCTCCTTCTCCCAAATCCATTCAGCTGATGTTCTGAAAGAGCTGCAAAATATGGACCCCTACAAATCAGCCGGGCTAGACAATCTGGACCCTTTCTTTCTAAAATTACCTACCGAAATTGTTGCCATCCCTATTACTAGCCTGTTTAACCTCTCTTTCAGGTCATCTGAGATTCCCAAAGATTGGAAAGCAGCTGCGGTCATCCCCCTCTTCAAAGGGGGGGAACACTCTTGACCCAAACTGCTACAGACCAATATCTATCCCACCATGCCTTTCTAAGGTCTTCGAAAGCCAAGTCAACAAACAGATTACCGACCATTTCGAATCTCACCATACATTCTCTGCTATGCAATCTGGTTTCAGAGCTGGTCATGGGTGCACCTCAGCCACGCTCAAGGTCCTAAACGATATCTTAACCGCCATCGATAAGAAACATTACTGTGCAGCTGTATTCATTGATCTGGCCAAGGCTTTCGACTCTGTCAATCACCACATCCTCATCGGCAGACTCTATAGCCTTGGTTTCTCAAATGATTGCCTCGCCTGGTTCACCAACTACTTCTCTGATAGAGTTCAGTGTGTCAAATCGGAGGGTCTGCTGTCCGGACCTCTGGCAGTCTCTATGGGGGTGCCACAGGGTTCAATTCTTGGACCGACTCTTTTCTCTATATACATCAATGAGGTCGCTCTTGCTGCTGGTGAGTCTGATCCACCTCTACGCAGACAACACCATTCTGCATACATTTGGCCCTTCTTTGGACACTGTTATCAACCATCCAGGCAAGCATCAATGCCATACAACTCTCCTTCCGTGGCCTCCAATTGCTCTTAAATACAAGTAAAACTAAATGCATGCTCTTCAACCGATCGCTACCTGCACCTACCCGCCTGTCCAACATCACTACTCTGGACGGCTCTGACTTAGAATACGTGGACAACTACTTAGGTGTCTGGTTAGACTGTAAACTCTCTTTCCAGACGCATATCAAATATCTCCAATCCAAAGTTAAATCTAGAATTGGCTTCCTATTTCGCAACAAAGCATCCTTTACTCATGCTGCCAAACATACCCTTGTAAAACTGACCATCCTACCAATCCTCGACTTTGGCGATGTCATTTACAAAATAGCCTCCAATACCCTACTCAAGAAATTGGATGCAGTCTGTCACAGTGCAATCCGTTTTGTCACCAAAGCCCCATATACTACCCACCATTGCGACCTGTACGCTCTCGTTGGCTGGCCCGCGCTTCATACTCGTCGCCAAACCCACTGGCTCCATGTCATCTACAAGACCCTGCTAGGTAAAGTCCCCCCTTATCTCAGCTCGCTGGTCACCATAGCATCTCCCACCTGTAGCACACGCTCCAGCAGGTATATCTCTCTGGTCACCCCCGAAACCAATTATTTCTTTGGCCGCCTCTCCTTCCAGTTCTCTGCTGCCAATAACTGGAACGAACTACAAAAATCTCTGAAACTGGAAACACTTACCTCCCTCACTAGCTTTAAGCAACAACTGTCAGAGCAGCTTATAGATTACTGCACCTGTACATAGCCCACCTATAATTTAGCCCAAACAACTACCTCTTTCCCAACTGTATTTTATTTATTTATTTATTTTGCTCCTTTGCACCCCATTATTTTTATTTCTACTTTGCACATTCTTCCATTGCAAAACTACCATTCCAGTGTTTTACTTGCTATATTGTATTTACTTTGCCACCATGGCCTTTTTTTTGCCTTTACCTCCCTTATCTCACCTCATTTGCTCACATTGTATATAGACTTGTTTATACTGTATTATTGACTGCATGTTTGTTTTACTTCATGTGTAACTCTGTGTCGTTGTATCTGTCGAACTGCTTTGCTTTATCTTGGCCAGGTCGCAATTGTAAATGAGAACTTGTTCTCAACTTGCCTACCTGGTTAAATAAAGGTGAAATAAATAAAATAAATACAAAAATATATAACTGCAGGGTTGGGATTTGTAGGTGGCCAATGTGTGATTTCCCCTGGATGTGTGTGGGTCTGAGCAGTACATTTCGCTGTGTGTGACGTGCCTGGTTGTTCCCTGCAAACAGGGCATGTTGAAACTGACTCTGGGAAAGAGGGGGGCTGGCCCAGGCCAAAGCCACGCAGACACACACTCCGTCATGTCCCCAGGGGGAGGTGTGTGTGTGGGAAGTGTGTGTCAAAGCCACAGATGTAAGGACAGGTCAAACTAGGCCAAAGCCCAAATCTGCTCAGGCAGCAATAGCACATATGAATGTATAAACCTCTGTTGCTTGACATTAGTTTCCTTGCGAAACCCACTGACAGATCTATGCAATGCAGTTGTTATAGTCAATAATCTGACTCACCTTGTTAAGAGGGAGGACCAGGAAGGCCCCGCCCCCGCTGGCCTCTATGATGATGGCGACAAACTTGGGGTTGACGGCGCAGAACGAGCTGTCCCATGTGACCCGTGACACTCTGATGTCATCGTAGCACTGGTCATTCTTCAACGCCTGGCCAAAGACATGACGGAATTTGCTCGCTCGCACAACTCGCCTGAACATATCTGCATAGTAGACGGGGGGGAGGGGTAGAAAAGTAGGGGTTTAAGTTTAGAAACTGTCACTCACAATCAAAGGGAAAAGACAAAACCAAGCAGTCAATTTTTAGGCCTGTAACATCTCAAATGACAATTCTTTAAAGAAACAAAGAAAAAAACAGCATTTCACAAGGTGCTACATGGCTGAGAAGTAGAAAGGCTGCAGCTCTCACATGTATACGTGTTTACTGCTTGTGAGACATGGGTGCCTTGAACGTCCTGTCCCCTAGCTGTGGCTGCTACTCTGCAAGACAGATTGATTGCATGTGTGACTGAGCCCTTTACACATTCCCCTCCCAGATGTGAGTCTCAGCCTCAGTCAGACTAAGCATTCATCCCAAATGGCACCCTATTCCCTATGGGTCCTGGTAAGAAGTAGTGCACTATATAGGGAATAGGGCACCATTTGGAACATCACTACGGTAAGGTTCTACAGCAGCATAGTACAGCCAGAGAGAGGAGCCATATGACAGATCAGACTAACCCTCCTTCCCCATGACACACAACCAGGCTGACATTTAGCAGACATGTGCCAGCATGAGCGCCAATTATCTAGAGTTGAGCAATGAGCATAGCTCAGCTGTATCATTCCTTTCTTCCACCACCAGAATTAGGCCTACACTTGCTATTGTGTACTTCCTCATACACAGGCAACGAGGAACTAAATAACAACAGAGTAGGCAGAAATGAAGCCGAGAGAGCAAGACAGAAAGAGATGATAGCAAAGCTGGGCAACCAAAGCCTCCCTGAGTGAATTCCTGGATTGGAAAATAATGTTGGCGTAGGCTTTGCCATGAAGGTTAAAGTGTAATCACAGTCTATTAAAACCAAGAGATAAAATTCTTGGCAGGGAGAAATGGTAATCCTCAAATAACCTCAGATATCTAGACATATACATGGATATTTATTTAAGCCCCACCCTAGCACATGAACATGTTTGACATAACATGTCACACAAGGCTCACACCTCATCACATTTCATTTGTTTTTCTTTCATCTTGCATTATGCCAACTATCAAACAACAACCATCTTTCATCCATTGAATAGCTCACCTACTTAAGTGCCATTTCTCAACAAAAATAATACATGTCCAATTCAAATATAAAACAGTCAGGGACTTGGTAGGTTGTTCAGCTGAAATTCTCACCCAGGAATAAAATCTGTTAATTAACAGATGAGGGCGCTTTGGACAACATGTATTTGTAACAGCTACAAGTGAAGTCACATCTGAGAGGACAATAAGTAGTAACCTAGTTTTCAAAAATATCCTCCTGCTAAGGGCAATTCCTTGGTAACAGAATTACGCAGGCGACAAGTTTAGGTTCAAAATAAGCAACAAGCGCATAGAATTTTTTATATTTTTTATTTTTTTTTATTTCACCTTTATTTAACCAGGTAGGCTAGTTGAGAACAGGTTCTCATTTGCAACTGCGACCTGGCCAAGATAAAGCATAGCAGTGTGAACAGACAACAGAGTTACACATGGAGTAAACAATTAACAAGTCAATAACACAGAGAAAAAAAGGGGAGTCTATATACAGTGTGCAAAAGGCATGAGGTAGGCGAATAATTACAATATTGCAGTTTAACACTGGAGTGATAAATGACCATGTACAGGTAGAGATATTGGTGTGCAAAAGAGCAGAAAAGTAAATAAATAAAAACTGTGGGGATGAGGTAGGTGAAAATGGGTGTGCTATTTACCAATAGATTATGTACAGCTGCAGCGATCGGTTAGCTGCTCAGCTAGCTGATGTTTGAAGTTGGTGAGGGAGATAAAAGTCTCCAACTTCAGCGATTTTTGCAATTCGTTCCAGTCACAGGCAGCAGAGTACTGGAACGAAAGGCGGCCGAATGAGGTGTTGGCTTTAGGGACGATCAATGAGATAAACCTGCTGGAGCGCGTGCTACGGATGGGTGTTGCCATCGTGACCAGTGAGCTGAGATAAGGCGGAGCTTTGCCTAGCATGGCCTTGTAGATGACCTGGAGCTAGTGGGTCTGGCGACGAATATGTAGCGAGGGCCAGCCGACTAGAGCATACAAGTCGCAGTGGTGGGTAGTATAAGGTGCTTTAATGACAAAACGGATGGCACTGTGATAAACTGCATCCAGTTTGCTGAGAAGAGTGTTGGAAGCAGTTTTGTAGATGACATCGCCTAAGTCGAGGATCGGTAGGATAGTCAGTTTTACTAGGGTAAGCTTGGCAGCGTGAGTGAAAGAGGCTTTGTTGCGGAATAGAAAGCCGATTCTGCATTAAGCTTCACACGTGATCACTCATTCGCCTCTGTATCCCAAGCCCCTCCCAACAACAAAGATGAGGGATCACGTGTTCCGCTCTGACAAACGGATTACGCATTACGATACCACATATCGCTAGCAGCATTTGAGTAAAATAAAAGGTGGTTTTACAAGCTGTTTAGTCTTTTATAAAATGTGCAATAAGAATAAAACAATTATATAAAGGGATTGGCAAATCGTTCTCATTCTGAGAAGGTAGGCCACTTGATTTCAACATCTGAACAAAGTGGAAAGGCTAGCATGCTGTTCAAACAGTTGGAGGCAGACAAGGTTGTGTTCATAACAATTCAACTGTTTTTCCTTGTTAGCTGAATTCAGAGCTTGTGAAATTATACCTAGATTTACGTTGGCTAAACATGTAATATTAGCTGGCTACTCACTAGCTTGTGCTGGAGAGATCGTTTATGAGACCGGTACTAATTATTCATGAATGTGCATTATTCATGGTTCTGGTTACATTTGTTAGAAAAATTGCATTTCTATAGACGGATCTGAATGCAAGATCAGTGATCACACAAAAAAGCAGGTAAAACTATTTTGATAAAATATTAAATTAGTAGTGGGTCTTACGGTTGTGGAAGGCATATATTCCACAAGCTTTGAATTCATTAGTTTATTGCTGACAATTTTAAATGCTGTGTATTTGACCTTTAAAATTGTACAACAAAGCTTAGAGAAAACATTTATCTAGATATATTTGTGAATCACCCATAAGTCTGAAAAACATTGAGATATAAGTTTTACGCCTTATCACCCAGCCCTAACTCTCGGTTGACTAGATTAATACATCGTTATTCAACAACTCAAATCACCTCTCCTTTTACACCTGATTTGTCAAATAGTCTGTGTTTAACTTCAACAGATGAAATACAGTGTTGTTGAGGCAACCAGGGAGAAGAAACTAGGTCCTACATCATATAGCCACATCCCTTCTCTGGGACATAGTATGGCATCTAGCCTACAACTGTTTAGTTTAGCCTGAGAACTAAGTCTCTCACTTAGAAGTCTCTCTCCTGAGATCCTCAAAAGGTTTTACAGCTGCAACATCGTGAGCATCCTGGTTGCATCACTGCCTGGTACAGCAATTGCTCGGCCTCCGACCGCAAGGCACTACAGAGGGTAGTGCGTACGGCCCAGTACATCACTGGGGCTAAGCTGTCTGCCATCCAGGACCTCTGCACCAGGCGTGTCAGAGGAAGGCCCTAAAAATGGTCAAAGACCTCAGCCACCCCAGTCATAGACTGTTCTCTCTACTACCGCATGGCAAGCTGTACCGAAGCGCCAAGTCTAGGACAAAAAGGCTTCTCAACAGCTTTTACCCCGAAGCCATAAGACTCCTGAACAGGTAATCAAATGGTTACCCAGACTATTTGCCCCCTCCCAACCCTTCTCTTTTACGCTGCTGCTGCTACTGTGTTTATCAGATATACAAAGTCACTTTACATTCATGTACATTCTACCTCAATTGGGCCGAGCAACCAGTGCTCCCACACATTGGCTAATCTGCATTGTGTCCCGCCACCCACCACCCGCCAACCCCTCTTTTACACTACTGCTACTCTGTTTATCATATATGCATAGTCACTTTAACCATATCTACATGTACATACTACCTCAATCAGCCTGACTAAACGGTGTCTGTATGTAGCCTCGCTACTATATATAGCCTCGCTACTATATATAGCCTCGCTACTATATATAGCCTCGCTACTATATATAGCCTGTCTTTTTACTGTTATTTTATTTCATTACTTACCCATTGTTCACCTGATACCTTTTTTGCACTATTGGTTGGAGCCTGTAAGTAAGCATTTCACTATATGAATACATGCTGTATTTGGCGCATGTGACAAATAAACTTTGATTTAATCTGACCTTCAGATCTGTGTAGTCAAGCCATGATCCACTGATATGATGCACGACCACCGAGCAGAACAAGGCTATCTACTATTCACATCCTAAATCACTGACGAAGCAGGGCATGTGGTGTTGCCGGTGTGTCAGAGGCAAAACGAGAGGATTTACTCAGGAAAAATCTGCCCATGTGAGATTCTCCCATTTTTGTATGGAGTTCTAGGAGTGTGTTGCATTACATGAGGCTTAGTTGATCAACTTACTGATACAAGTTGATGCATGTAGCTTTCTGGACACTTAAAAACACCTGTTTACATGCATATCTGCCCTCTCATTGGCTAGAGGGCAGATACGCATGTTCTCGCATTCATTCAATCATTGAGGACATGTATTTCCATTGTTAGAGCAGTCACTCTTATCTTGTCAATATAGTAGATCATCTTTGGTGTCAGTCAGGCAGGAAGTCCTTCCTGTGGAGGGGTATGGCACAGGCAGATAATATGCAACACTACTTCCACTGTTAACCCTTGTGGAATACAAACTCAGATCCTCCCATCACCACCCTCCTCACCATGCAACAGGCAGTCGGGCACACAGCCCATGTATCCCCCCCATGCTGGAGCTTAATGAGGGAAGGACCTTGGCAGTAAAAGTTAAAAATGGGTAGGCTATACAGTCAATGAATCGTTCTGCTATGCATTTGTCCTTATTTGTTACATCGATGTTAACAAAGGGAATTATCCACACTGTTGGAGCTAGAAACACAAGCATTTCGCTACACCGGCAATAACATCTGCTAAACACGTGTATGTGACAAATACAATTTGATGCTGACCCTCACCTTCTAACCTATGATCTTCATACTTCAATCTGCTTGTTTCTCAAACCAACAGGCAGAAGAAAACGGGAAATTGTTCTTCCTCAGTGTGAGGGCCATTTCGGCAAAAATACTCAACAAGGATGACTTTGTTTTAGGAAATGAAAGCCCCCAAGACCCAGTCTGCCCACCCTCCCACTGGGGATCTACCACAGTGCTTCTCTGTAATGGCAGGCAGCTCTGAAGTCACTTAAAAATCAACCACCATTTCCTCTGGGAGGCCACATGCCTTGTCCACCGGGTCCAAACCAACCCAAACAGACACCTTCTCCTGTTGACCTCTTCATTACCTCTGTCATGCTTCAGGCTCAGCCAAGGCCACCCTACTATGGAACAGTGGGTTAACAGAAAACTATCCCCTATTAGAAAATGTGTTCTGAGAGACTGAGCTAAGACATACATGCGATAAGAAAAAAAGTTTAGCATTTTTGATTAACATGAGGCTTACTCAGATTTTTCCACACAAAGCTCTGAAAATGTGTCATAACAGCTGTATGGGCCAATATGGCCACCTAACAACACTTAAAGCCTCACAGGGTGTCTTCCATGGTCCTCTATGGCTTTTCCGCACACTATGATTGTGTGCTGCTGGTTCATAAACTGATTTAGATGGAGAGAGAAAAACCCACATCATTTGAACAATCTAGCGTATTGTCCTGCAAAAAGTATAAACCCACTACATTGAGTGACACAGGACAGATTAGGCCTTCAACCAGCTGGGAGCGGTGGGGAATTGCCATGGCATTTGGACATTTGTAAAAAGAAAAATTGCATAAAATGTCCTTAATCATTTGATGTTTTGGCATACCCCTGTGCAGTTTGAGCCCTCTTGGTCTAGATTGGTTTGTGTGGTCTGAAGGTTGGCTAATGCCAATCAGCTTTAGGGGCACAGTGAGCAGTGTTTCGCACCATTATGCCGACCTAAACCGTACTGTGCTAGCACAGTAGGCCTACTGCTCGTTTCACCTCAGCTGTGTGAAAAGGGCTAAATGTGACCCCAGTCTTGTATGTCCTCATTATGCCAAGACTGAGGGAACAGAGTGGAAACAGCTGGCTTTAGAGCAGCCCAGTACAGAACATTGCTATAACCTGTACGAGTTTCCAGCAAGCTTCCTGAACCTGCATATTCCATACTGAGAGCTTGAGATCCAACACAGAGAACACGTGCCAACTCCAGTTAAAAGACTATCTTAAAAAGGCATGATACTGGAAGACATGTACAAATGCCAGACATTTTAGTTCTCGATGGTGCAAAGATGCATAAAACAGCTTACGTCAGGAACAAAGTCATGGTGCCCATGTTAAATGGGAAGGAACTGGTGTATGTGTGTGTATTTAGACACTGGCTATCAGACAGTCCTCAAGTGGATGACAAGCTAATTGAGGACCACTCCAAATGTTCAATTAAAGCCAGTCTCTCCCTACTGGGTGTCTGATGGCACCATATGATCTCTTGTCTGGAGGGAGCCAACTCTACAGAATGGGGGAGGCAATCATTGACTTGTGGTCTATTGTGAACAGCAGAACTCACCAGGGTCCTAGCTCAGTCAGAACAGTGGAGCCTGATTGGTCCCCTGAGTGTGTGCAGGACCATGGCTAATTATCACAGAAAGCCAATCAGTCTCATTAGTGCATAGATGCTGAGGGGGGGTACATGTGATACCTGTTCCATTTCGGCTGACGTACGGTTTAATAAATAACAAGGTCAACAGGGTTCCCCTCTGTCAGAGTGATCCATCTGCTGCAAACAGAAAACTTCCCAGGTCTACTACACATCATACACAGATGGAGTAGAATGAAACTATGCATGGAAAATGAGCCGTTTGTGCCTGTAGTGACAGGACCTTTGCCAGCAGAGCAGCCCCAGCCAGACACTTATGGCTTGGCCTGCCTGTATGGCTGTCCCACCCATTACACCCTGGGCTTCCCTCCGAGTCAGACAAATATCCTGCTGCTTCAGTTGTCACCACGCCGGTCTGCCTGACCAGAATGCATAATGAGCATTCTCCATCCCTGGCGGGGAGCAATGCATGTTGGGACATCCTGCTACGGTCCTGCATCAGAGGTCAACGCAGGATCACGGCTGCCGATCCTGGCAAATATGCTGCGAGTTAGGTGAGGCTGGGACATCTGACAGACAGCTGGACAGAGAGATGGTGGAAAAGCTCTGTGTTGCCAAATGCACCAGTGGTCTGCTCTAGCCTAATCCATAAGTCAGCCATGCCTGAAGTTGAGACTGGATCGCAGTAAGATCTCCTGGCCATGTTTGCAAACACAGATGCTGCTTAGCAACATCAGTAAAATACCAGCCACGGAATGTTTAAAAATGTCAAGCATTTATGAGAGGTGTTTGTCATGACCACAGCACAGTAAATTAGGCCTCATGTCCATGAGCAGTATTTGAAGACAAGCTGCTCACAGATCAATTGAACCAGTAGACTGGAATGCCCAATTTCATGCCTTGAATCACACACAGATATCACATTTCTATAAACAATAAGAGGGAACATGCCATTATCCAAAAAGTATCCACACATACAAGAAAATAAACATTGAAGGGGCGATATCAGGCTACTGCTCGGGAGGACAGAGCAGGACTGGCAGTACAGTAGTGTAACATGGTACAGTGACTGCTACACTATAGCTCTACAATGACTAATATGAAGAGATTAGTGGTGTGAAAAATGGCTCATAATGTGTGCTAAATGTGACTGAAGAATTTGTAAGCATTACAGCGTCAGAGAGGGGCCATGCAGTGTTCAGAACTAAGCCAGTCTTTAGCTGCCAATCAAGAAGCAAAGCTCTGTGAGAACTTCTGAGAACAGAAAATACACTCTGGCAATTGTAAGAAGATCATGCAGTTCTGCTTGCTGAATCTGGTCCATACAACTTTAAACATTTTTAAATGTTCAGCTAGTGCATAGAAAACCCACATACGAAACATACTGTATGATTCAAAGGCAATGAATATGAAAAAGTTGACTGGAAGACAGGTGGGGTTTGACAACTTTGGTATACAACAGTGATAGATGGGGTCGGTTGTTGAGGGAGTTCTGTAACAGAGCTCGGTCTGAGAGTCTTGCATGGCGGCGCACTGTAGCCTGGCTTTCCTATCCTCTACTTAAGCAATAATACGCAATTTTAAGCACCTGCTGGTCATTAGTTCTATTTGTATTGACTGCAATGTAAAGCAAAACCACTATCCAAGCACTGGTTGACAGGTCTAGAACAATGCAGGTTGCTATGGCAAAGCATGAGAGCTACTTATAAAAAAAATGTAAACGTCACAAGCTACAACATTTTTTGATATACTTCCACCCGGTATGCCTACTTTGCAGTTAACATTTAATTGAGAAAGTTTTGGGTAGCGAATCTGTCAACCCACAAGAATGTTATCACATCAACTGGCTAGACAGAGTGATAGACCAACACGTGCACCACACAGACAGACGGGGCCAAAATTGTGGGAGCTTACTTGCGAGATGACAATTTGCAGTGGAACACGTGGAAATTGCATGTACTTTCAGAATTGTTTGGCAAGAGACTTGCGATCAATCTGCTATTGAGGCTCTTCCCACCTTGCTAACTAGCCAACTACACAGCTAACTCAATCACTTCAGACTGAAGTTGAAAAGACTGCATACTAGCTGTATTTCGTTTCACATGTTTTCTATTGTTATTTCTTTGTGTGCGTGTATCCATAAAAATGAAAAGCTGGCCGTCTGTCTCGTCCCGAATCCTGACACTATGGAGATCGAATTTCAATATTGCAAATGTTGAAGATAATGTCGACATGCTTTTTACAATGGAGATCAAGTTTAAATTCCATGGCTGGGCAGATGAGTGTAGATCGTTTCAGTGTTGTGTTCAAGACCACCTAAAGTGAGACCGATTCAAGACCAAGACCGGAAAAATCCAAGTGAGTCCAATTCAAGACCATGATTGTAATTGTGTCAAATACAACCATAAAAGTTTAAAATGTCCATTATTTCTGTGTTCATATTTCAGAAGAACATATGGATTATTTAGACCAGGGGTTCATAAACTTTTACAGCCTGAGACCCAACTAAGAAAGTGCTTTCCTGGGACCCAAGCTCATGAAAACATGCACCTTTTTGTATTTATTATGGATCCCAGCAGATACTCTTACTGGGGTCCGGCAGTTACACAATTATTATTATTTTTTATACATTCGGATTTCACAACACACGGACCTCAGGCTCCTACTCCACCACATAGCTACAATACAAAACCAGTGTACGTGTGACCTCAGAGCATGCGCAGACCAGCCGGCTGGAGTGTTTACGGACATATTTAATCTCTCCCTAACCCAGTCTACCGTCACCACATTCTTCAAGATGTAAGAACGCTGGTCATTGACAATAGCTCAGCATTCAAAACCATAGTACCCTCCAAACGCATCATTAAGCTCGAGGCCCTGGGTCTTAACACCGTCCTGTGCAACACCGTCCTGTGCAACACAGTCTTAGACTTCCTGACGGGCCGCCCTCAGGCGGTGAAGGTAGGAAACAACACCACTTCGCTGATCCTCAACACTGGGGCCCCACAAGGATGCATGCTCAGCCCCCTCCTGTACTCCCATAACTGCGTGGCCACGCACGCCTCCAACTCAATCACCAAGTTTGCAGTCGACACAACAGTAGTGGGCTTGATTACCAACAACGACGAAACATCCTATAGGGAGGTGGTGAGGGCTCTGGAAGTATGGTGCCAGGAAAATAACCTCTCATCCAACGTCAACAAAACACAGTGGACTTAAGGAAACGGCAGAGGGAGCATCCCCCTATCCACGGGACTGTAGTGGAGAAGGTAGAACGCTTCAAGATCCTCAATGTACACATCAATGACAAACTGAAATGGTCGACCCACACAGACAGTGTGGTGAAGGCACAACAGCACCTCTTCAACCTCAGGAGGCTGAAGAAATGTGGCTCGTCACCCAAAACCCTGACAAACTTTTACAGATGCACAATTGAGAGCATCCTGTCGGTCTGCATCACCGCCTGGTACGGCAACTGCACCGCCCACAATCGCAGGGCTCTGCAGAGGGTGGTGCTGTCAGCACAACACATCACCGGGGGCAAAATACCTGCCCTCTAGGAGACCTAAACCACCCAATGTCACAGGAAGACCAAAAAGATCAACCACCCGAGCCACTGCCTGTTCACCCTGCTATCATCCAGAAGGCGAGGTCAGTATACATGCCTCAAAGCTGGGACAGAGACTGAAAAACAACTTCTTTCTCAAGGCAATCAGACTATTAAATAGCCATCACTAGCACACTAGAGGCCGCTGCCCTATATACATAGACTTGGAATCACTGACCACTTTAATAAATGGAACACTAGTAATAATATGGCGATGAGTTAGTTGGGTGTGCTATTTACAGATTAGCTGAGTACAGGTACAGTGATCGGTAAGCTGCTCTGATAGCTGATGCTTAACGTTAGAGGGGAAGATAAAACTCTAGCTTCAGTGATTTTTGCAATTTGTTCCTGTCATTGGCAGCAGAGAACTCGAATGAAAGGCTGCCAAAGGAAGTGTTGGCTTTGGGGATGACCAGTAAAATATACCTGCTGGAGCGCGTGCTACGGGTGGGTGTTATGGTGACCGGTGAACTGAGAAGGCAACGAGAGCATACCTGTCGCAGTGGTGGGTAGTATATGGGGCTTTGGTGACAAAACGGATGGCACTGTGATAGCAAACTGGATGAAGTCTAAGTAGAGTGTGGGGGCTATTTTGTAAATGACATCGCCGAAGTCAAGGATCGTTAGGGTAGTCAGTTTTACGGGGGTTTTTGGCAGCATTGGTGAACGAGGCTTTGTTGCAAAATAGGAAGTCGAGTCTAGATTTAATTTTGGATGGGAGATGCTTAATGTGAGTCTGGAAGGAGAGTTTACAAGTCTAACCAGACATCTAGGTATTTGTAGTTGTCCGCATATTCTAGGTCAGAACCTTCCAGAGTAGTGACACTAGTCGGACGGGAGGGTGCGGGCAGCGATCGGTTGAAGAGCACGCACTTAGTTTTACTAGCATTTAAAAGCAGTTGGAGGCCACGGAAGGAGTTGTATGGCATTGAAGCTCATTGGGAGGTTTGTTAGCACAGTGAAAAGGGCCAGATGTATACAGAACGGTGTCGTCTGCGTAGAGGTGTATCAGAGAATCACCAGCAGCAAGAGCAACATTGGATATATACACAGAGAAGAGTCGGCCCGAGAGTTGAGCCCTGTGGCTCCCCCATAGAGACCGCCAGGGGTCCGGAGAACAGGCCCTCCGATTTGACACACTGAACCCTATCAGAGAAGTAGTTGGTGAACCAGGCGAGGCAGTCATTTGAGAAGCTAAGGCTATCGAGTCTGCCAATAAGAATATGGTGATTGACAGAGCCAAAAGCCTTGGCCAGGTCGATAAAGACTGCTGCATAGTATTGTCTTCTATCAATGGTGGTTATGATATCGCTCAGGACGTGGATTGTGGCTGCGGTGTACCCATGACCAGCTCGGAAACCAGATTGCATAGTGAAGGTACGGAGGGATTTGAAATGGTCGGTGATCTGTTTTAAAAAAGTTTGGGAATAGGTTTATAAAAAAGTTTGGGTCTAGAGACACCCCTTTTTCAAGAGGGGGGATGACTGCGGCAGCTTTCCAATCTTTGGGGGATCTCAGACGATACGAAATAGGTTGAGTAGGCTAGTAATAGGGGTTGCAACAATTTGGGCAGATCATTTTAGAAAGAGAGGTTTCAGATTATCTAGTCCAGCTGATTTGTAGTGATTCAGTTATTTCAGAACATCAGCTGTGTGGATTTGGGGGAAGGAGAAGCAGGGGGGTTGGGCAAGTTGCTGCAGGGGGTGCTGAGATGTTCGCCGGGGTAAGAGTAGCCGTGGAAAAATGCTTATAAATTCAATTATCGTAGATTTATCAGTGGTGACAGTGTTGCCTATCCTCTGTGCCGTTGGCAGCTGGTAGGAGGCTTACTTATTCTCCTTGGACTTTAGTGTCCCAAAACTTTTTGAAATTAGTGCTCCAGGAATCAAATTTGTTTGAAAAAGCTAGCCTTAGCTTTCCTAAATGACTGAGTATATTGGTTCCGGACTTCCCTGAAAATTTGAGCAAACCTGTTGGAATCATGGAAATAGAAGTTAGAATATAAGTGGGCACTTTGAATACAGTGTTGTTTGAGATGACAAATTAAAATGCCAGGGAGGAGTTAGTGACAAGGTAGGAACTAAATTGTTGATACTTGATTCCTAGGGGACCCTATAAGATTTGGCTACATTGCATGTTCTCTCTTAGCTACTTCATGTATCTAACATTCTTGCTTTGCATATTCCTCTTTGATTTAGAAGATACTGTTGCACAAACATGCTGATTGAGGTTGACGCCATCACTGGTATTATCAGGCTGTATTAGCTAGCTACGTTTGCTCAGTACATTTATTAGCTAGTTAGCTATTAGCATTAGTGGCTAACAATTAGCATCTCAAGATGTAGGGCAACTTGCAAATAAAAGACAAACTAGCTGTTTGCTGATGTAAGAAAAACTAATAGTGTCATTATTGAACGCTAGAGGATTTATATTAAGAAGCAAAGTGAAAACAGTATTGCTGCATGTGCTGCATTGATCATGCAGACTTAACAGTGACAAGTGTCTCGTGGTTAACAGAGACAAGTGTCTCGTGGTTGAGTAATATCAAATGCTTGCCTTGAGTGACAGGGGGCATGACCAACCAGATGTGTTGGTCATTACTGAGATGTGGTTAAGGAAGAGTGCTTTGAACACAGATGTTAACCTTTTTCAGCAAGACAGAGCTTCCAAACGGTGGGGGAGTGGCAATCTTAACCAAGGATCACCTTCAGTGCTCGGTTGTCTCCACCAAGTCCATCCCTAAAGAATTTGATTTTCTGGTTTTAAGCATTAAACTTTCAAATAGCTCTTTGTTGACTGTTGCTGGGTGCCATCGTCCTCCATCAGCACCGGGCCTGTACCCTACCTGCCCTAAGCTCTCTCCTGGCTCCTTGCACTGTATCACTGAAGCTGGAGACTCTTACCTCCCTCACTAGCCTTAAGCACCAGATGTCTGACCAGGTCACAGATCACTGCACATAGCCCATCTGTAAATAGCCCATCCAACTACCTCATCCCCATACTGTATTTATCTTGCTCCTTTGCACCCCAGTATCTCTACTTGCACATTCATCTTCTGCACATCAATCACTCTAGTGTCTAATTGGTATACTGTAATTACTTTGCCACCATTGCCTATTTATTGCCTTTACCTCCCTTATCTTACCTCATTTGCACACACTGTATATAGATTTTCTTCAACTGTATTATTGATTGCATGTTTTGTTTATTCCATGTGCAACTCTGTGTTGTATGTGTTGAACTGCTTTGCTTTATTCTTGGCCAGGTCGCAGTTGTAAATGAGAACTTGTTCTCAACTTGCCTACCTGGCTTGCCTACCTGGCTAAATAATAAATAAATAAAATAAAAACACCAAGTCTGAATTTGTCCTGCTAGGTGACCTAAACTGGGACATGCTCAAACCACCTGACCAAATCCTAAAGCAATGGGACTCTAAATCTCTCAGATGATGACCAATACCACAAGGTATGACTCCAAACACCCAGAAAAGGCTACTACTCTTGATGTTTTCCTCACAAATAATCCTGATAGGTATGGTGTTTTCAGTAATGAACTTAGTGATCACCCTTTACCGCCTATTTTTACCTTCATAGCTGATAAACACGCCCCGTTAAAGCAACTTAGGGTAAAAAAAATAATCAAACTAATCGTTGATTCTCCTGTGATTTGAAAATCCTTTTTCTGCAGAAGAATCAAGCATGGGCATTGGCGAGGAAAACCGGTGAAACAGCTGATTGGCTGCCTTTTAGGCAATTGAGAAATAAATGGACCAGAAGGATAAAAAAGGTCAAATCTAGGTATTTTCTTGATGCTATGACAGAGTCTGCTGGTGATCCCGCTAAATTCTGGAAAACTGTTAACTCACTTAAAACGAGGAAACTCCGACTTCCCTGCCAAAGCAAATTACATCGGAATCTGGGATCATCAGTGACCGAACTGAAATTTGTGATGCTTATTAATTAATTTTATTTTTTATATTTTATTTTTGAATTTTCCAATTAAGAACATTCAAAACAAAAGTGAAAAGATATTAGACAACGATAGGACAAAGTGACAGTAAGAGACGTGCGTAACAAAAAAATATATATATACAAACATACAATAAGAAAAAAATAACGAGACATTGGATCACCTGCCGTAGGCTACATATTATACATTACGTGTGAAACATTATGTGAGGATTATATATAGATTCAATCAATGAGATGTGGGGGGAGATTCTCCATATAGGTCAATAAAGGTTGGTAAATTCTGTAAAATGTCTAACTTACTCCTCAAGCAGTAAGTGATTTTCTCCAAAGGGATACAACTATTAACTTCCGATAGCCACATTGCAACTGGCAGGGAGGAATCCAATACATTTCTTGGCAATCGCTAGCAATATTTCTGTTAGCTTTATAGTTTGGCTTTGCCTAAGATTGGTGTTAGTAAAGTTACCCAGTAGACAGACCTCCGGGTCAAAAGGGAATGCAACCCCGTGAATTGAGGATATGGTATCGCATACCCCCTGCCAGAAACCGTGTAGTTTTGAACACTGCCAAGTGGAATGGAGGAATTTTCCTTCATCTGAGCCACATCTAAAACATAGGGAGGAGATATCTGGGTTGAACTTGTGCAGTCTAGATGGGGTGATATAGAGCTGATGGAGAAAATTAAACTGGATCAGTCTGTATCTGGAGTTCAATGTGGATGTAACACCATCCCTGCATAGGTCACTCCATAGACCCTCATCAAGATCAATACCCAGATCTTTGTCCCATCTAAGTCGGGGTTTATCTAGCCCAGGCAGTGTTAGTCCTGACATAAGAGCATCGTATACACGGGAAATGGTCTTGAACAGTGGTTGGTCTGCGTGGCAGAGTTGTTCAATAGGTGACATCTTAGGCATGTTCCATTGTCCCTTGAGAGTCACCCTAATAAAGTTTCATAGTTGTAGGTAGCTAAAGAAGTCCCTGTTAGGCAAGTGGTATTTCTGTTTCAGCTGATCAAAAGACATAAGAACTCCCTCCTCGTAACAATGTTCCAGAAGAGTGATCCCCTTATCAGACCATGGTCTAAAGTTACTATTCTGGAAAAACATAGGGATCAATCTATTGTTCCATAAAGGGGTTTTAGGGGAAAGGAATCACCCTCGTCCGAACAGCTCATGCAGTTTGCACCATGCCAGGACAGAATGTATGATTAAAGGGTTGTCTGTGATGGTTATTATAGATTTTCTGTCCCATTTGTAAAACAATTCTGCCCCAGTGTCATCATTTACCTCAAGCTTTTCAATGTTCAACCATGAGGGAGAGGGACCATTGTCAAACCTCTGAGCCAGAAACCTAGACTGCAGCTCAGTAGTACATTCTAAAATTGGGGAGGTTTAAGCCCCCTTGACTGTAATCAAGGGTCAGTTTATCCAGGCCAACCCTAGGGGTTTTGCAGTGCCAGATAAACCGTCTGGTCAGCTTGTCGAGAGAGGAAGAAAATGTTACGGGGAACAGGGATAGGGAGGGATTTCAACAGATATAGAAATCTGGGCAGGACATTCATTTTAATTACATTGATTCTACCCAGTAGAGTGAGAGGTAAGTCCATCCATTTACAAAGGTTAACCTCTACCTTTTGCAACAAACTGGCCAGATTGAGTTTATAGAGGTTGTTCAGATTACCATCCACCATTCTGCCCAAATATGTGAAGCCCATAGGCGACCATCTAAAAGGAAAAACTTGTGCTTGATGGTATGATGGTCAAAGACAGACAATGGTAAGATATCACTTTTATCAAAATTGACCTTATATCCAGAGAAAGAACTATAACACTGTAGTAGGATCTGCAAGTGAGAGAGGGAGTGTTCTGGGTTTGTTAGAAATAAGATAAGGTCGTCCGCAAAGAGTGATAATTTATGGGTACGGGGGGCCCACCTCAAAGCCATGTATGTCAGGGCACGTTCTAATAGCCTCAGCCAACGGTTCGATGGCGAGGGCAAAGAGGTGGGGGCTAAATTGGACAACCTTGTCTGTTCCCCCTATAAAGAGAGAAAAAGGAGGAAGTAATCCCATTGGTAGCAATCCTAGCTTTAGGAGATTTGTAGTGATTTTATCAAATTTACAAACATGGTACCTAAACCAAACTTTTCCAAGACGCGAAAGAGGTATGGCCATTCAACCCTATCAAAGGCCTTTTTAGCGTCGAGGGAAACTGCAACACTAGGTATTTTGTTTTTGTTAGCAAGGTGAATATCAAAGAACCTTCTGAGATTGTTGGAGGACATTCTATTAATTATGAAGCCAGTCTGATCTGGGTTGACCAACAGGGGGAAGACATGACTCCAGTCTCTTACATAGATGTATGATGTGTTTCTTGTAAAAACACAATGTCAGCCTTTAATTTCTTAAGGTATGTATAGACTCTTTTCCTTTTAATTGGGCTGTTACGACCTTTTACGTTGAATGTGACATATTTTAGTGGATTAAGCATAGGTTGGGTTTCAAATATGTAAATGAATAGAAATCTATCATATGCAGATGATTAGGAAATGTTTCAACTTTGGTTTGAGCACAAAAGTGACCCGTCTCTCTCTTTAGGAAGGAAACAATAAACATAGAAAAAGGAAGAAAAAAATAATCCCACCCACCCCGAATATTTACTGCCCATGGTAAGGGATGCTTGAGTCTCTTTTCGAAAGATTAACATAAATGAGGGGGAAAGCAGTGGGCCTAAGCCAACTTATTGCTTCGCCCAGTGGATATGGACTAAACCAAAATATACTCTCCTGTAAATGTACTTTCATCCGCGCAGGGTGGATGAGGTAGCCGGTGATCTTCTCCTTCAGTGCTTTGGCGGCAGGTCTGAACTGCTTGCGACGTCTGGCGAGATCCGCGCTCATATCTGGGAATGGCTGACCCTCTTTCCATCAATGGTGATGTCCCCTTTGGCTCTTGCGAGTTGCAGTATCTTCTCTCTGTCTTGGAAATGGAGGAACCTGATCAGGACGGCTCGTGGGGGCTCATCTGGCCGGGGTTTCGGCGCTGATGTTCTGTGGGCGCGTTCGATTTCCAGCGGCTTGGTGAAGTTAATTATGCCTAGGACCTCCGGGATCCATTGAGTGAAGAAACCGACAGGGTCACGGCCCCGAGTGTCCTCTTTCAATCCCACCACACGGATATTACTACGTCTACTCTGGTTCTCCATCTGATCTACCTTGTTTTTGAGGTAGGCATTGTCCTTTTGCAATTGTATCAAGACCTGGTCATGTCTAGCGATGGTATCTTCAACTGTGCTAATGCGCAGCTCTGCCTCAGTCGTTCTCAAAAGGAGATCATTCATGGAGGATTTCAGGTCGCCAATGGAAGAATGTAGTTCAGCCGATTTCTTATCGATTTTCAGAGAAAGTCCTCCGTTACCATCCTGAATTTCCCGGAGGAGAGTAGCCAGCATGTCGGCAGGCTCGCAAGAGGCTGCTGAGAGCAACAGTCTGGAACTGTCTTCTGAGTTATGAGGGTTAATGCTAATCTTGCTAGCTGTAGCGTTATCGTTATCTTGGGAATCAACAACCTTTTGGTCTTCCTTTTTGCCTCTTGGTCAGAGGTCCATGGCTCTTTGGGAAGGTAAGTACTTGACAATTTATCAGCCGATTTTAGAATATTGTTTCAACGTTGTTATTTTAGGTAAAAATAGAATAACTTTGAAGAGCTCGGTTTGTCAACGTCTGCTCAGCTCCACGGCATCACGTGCTCCCGATGCTTATTAATTTACTTATTTTTCTGATGGGTTTTTTTTTAAAGAAAAAATGGCCAACATGATCCTGACCGGTCTATTGTTTCAGTCCCTTGGCCTTCAGCTTATGTGGAAAACAGTAAGCTGGTTTTCAATTTTCAAAAAGTCACAGAAGAGGTGGTATTTTTTGCACTGCTATAGGTTCTAAGAAATCATTAGGCGCTGACAAGCTGGATCCATATTTACTCAAGTATGTGGCACCTATTATTGCTGGTGTAGTGACGCATATTTTTAACCAAACATTTGTCGTAGGAAAGATTCCTAAATCTTGGAAAAAAAATATTATTTTACCACTCCTCAAGGGAGGTGATGGTAGTGAATTGAATAATTATCGGCCCATCTCTAAGCTCTCCTGTTTGGCTAAAATTCTAGAGTCATTGGTGAATAGGCAACTTCAAGCTTTAACAATACACTTTCTAGTAATCAATTTGGCTTTAGACCTAAACACAGTACTATTACGGCCACTGTACGTGTTGTAAATTATATTACCAATGCCCTAGATAATAGAAAGTACTGTGCCACCGTGTTCATAGATTTATCTAAAGCTTTTGAAGACCATGCGAAACGTTTGGGTAAGCTGTCGTCAATAGTACTGGGATTGGATGCCTGTCGTTGGTTTCATCACCATCTAAAGGATAGAAGTCAGGCTGATTGACTGCATGCCATCGACTCGGAGCCATTGGAGTTGGTTAAAGGGGTCCCACAAGGTTCTATACTTGGTCCATTACGGTTCACTCTCTACATAAACAATATCGGTGATGAGATAAGTGTCAAAATCATTTATATGCTGATGACACTCATGTACTCTATCACTTCAACAGCTGACCAAGCATTATCACTATTGGAGACAGATTAAGATATTGCAAGGATTTTTTTATACAGCTGAGACTTGTTTTAAAGGCAAAGAAAACATTTTATGATTTTTAATAGGTTCAAAAAGTTGGTTGAAAATACACTTGCACTTACGAGCTTAGATGGTTCTCAAATGAATCAGGTCTCTGCATATAAATACTTAGTTTATCATCCAACCATATCCCTGTCTTTTAAAATGCATATTGACGAACTTTGTAAACGGCTAAAATTCAAGCTAGGCTTTCTCTATAGAAACAGGACATGTTTGTCATCTACAAATAGAAGACAAATTGTGCAAGCTACTTATGTCTCTTACAGATTATGGGGAAATTATTTACATGAATGCTACGGCATCAAAACTTAAAATCGCTGGATGTTACTTATAATTGCGCACTTAGGTTTATTACGGGTGCTAGCTACAGAACTCACCACTGTGTTTAATATCAATATGTGGGTTGGACTTCGCTGTCCGTTAGACAAGAACAACATGCTCTCATGTTTGTCTATAAAGCACTTCTGAATAAGCTACCTTTTTATTTATCATCACTCATCAATATTATAATTAGAATTCCTAAAACCAGGTCTCAAGCATGGATTACACTTGAGGCCCATGCGATTTCCACAGAGTTGGGTATGGCTGCCTTTTCCTGTTATGCTCCTTGCCTATGGAATAGCCTGCAGACTAAACTTGACTCTTGTCCCCCTTGCTCATTTTAAATATTTATTGGAACATTTTTATATTGCTTGTAACTGTTTCGGGTAATGCAAGTTATTGTGCTGTTAGTAGAATAACCTGTGTGTAAATGTTATCCGTTGCTCTTTTTGTGTGTGTTATCTGTGATCGTTGTGTTTGTCCTGTTTAGTTTTTTAAATCGTTGTACCTAAACTGTATGTGTAAACATGTATACGCAGGGCCCAGCTGTAAAAGAGACCTTGGTCTCAGTCTGTGTTCCTTGTTGAAATAAAGGTATAATAACAAACCACTGTTTTTCAGCCTGTGTTCGTAATGGCTGCTCAGTGAAACGACGTGTCCCGATTTGTCTTAGACGCTTGCTAAAAAACTTTAATGAGCAAACCTTCATGAACTCTCCTCTGTCGAAGACGTTGGTCCTTATTATTAGATATTTTTAGCGGTATTGTTAACTTCTTGGTCACTGGAGGGCAGTATTGAGTAGCTTGGATGAATAAGGTGCCCAGAGTAAACTGCCTGCTACTCAGCCATAAAAACTAGAATATGCATATAATTTGTATATTTGGATAGAAACCTCTGAAGTTTCCAAAACTGTTTGAATGATGTCTGTGAGTATAACAGAACTCATATGGCAGGCGAAAACCTGAGAAAAATCCAACCAGGAAGTGGGAAATCTGAGGTTTGTAGTTTCTCAACTCATTGACATTCCAATATACATTGTAAGTGGGGTCATTTTGCACTTCCACTAGATGTCAACCGATGCTTCTAATGTGAAGTGGGGCCGAATGAGAGGGGATTGAGCCAGGTGTCTGGCAGATTGCCAAGAGCTCGTGGCGCACGGTCATGTGAAAGTTAGCTTGCGTTCCATTGCTTTTCTACAGTTAAAAGAATTCTCCAGTTGGAACATTATTGAAGATTTATGTTAGAAACATCCTAAAGATTGATTCTATACTTAGTTTGACATGTTTCTACGACCTGTAATATAACTTTTTGGACTTTTCATCCAACCTTTTTGGCTGGACTTGCACGCACGTTTGGATTTGTTTACCGAACGCCCTAACAAAAGGAGGAATTTGGACATAAATTTACTTTATAGAACAAATCAAACATTTATTGTGGAACTCGGATTCCTGGGAGTGCATTCTGATTGAGATCAAAGGTAAGTGAATATTTATAATGCCATTTCTGACTTCTGTTTACTCCACAACATGGCGGATCTCTCTTTGGCTGTTTTGGTCTCTGAGCGCCGTACTCAGATTATTGCATGGTATGCTTTTTCCGTAAAGTTTTTTTGAAATCTGACACAGCGGTTGCATTAAGGAGAAGTTTATCTAAAGTTCCATGTTCAATAGTTGTATCTTTTATCAATGTTTATTATAAGTATTTCTGTAAATTGATGTGGCTCTCTGCAAAACCTACAAATGGTAGAGGGAAATAGTCCTATAATTACTATAATAACTACAACCTAAAACTTCTTACCTGGGAATATTGAAGACTCGTGTTAAAGGGAACTTTCATATGTTCTCATGTTCTGAGCAAGGAACTGAAACGTTAGCACATATTGCACTTTTACTTTCTTCTCCAACACTTTGTTTTTGCATTATTTAAACCAAATTGAACATGTTTCTTTATGTACGTGAGGCTAAATTGATTTTATTGCTGTATTTTATTAAGTTAAAATAAGTGTTCTTTCAGTATTGTTGTAATTGTCATATTACAAATAAATAAATCAAAATCGGCCAATTTAAAAATCGGTATTGGCTTTTTTGGTCCTCCATTAATCGGTATCGGCGTTGAAAAATCATAATCGGTTGACCTCTAATATAAAGTCAGAAAAGCTGCTGTCTCAGCCACTGCCTGCCTGTCACCAAAGGAGTACCCCTAGGCTAAATCCGACGCTCTTCTCAACAACATAGCTCAGGCAGTAGGAAGCTCTCATCCATTTATATGTGGATGATACAGTCATACTCAGCTGGCCCCTCCCCGGTTTTGGTGTTAAATGCTCTATAACAAAGCTTTCTTAGTATCCAACAAGCTTTCTCTTTCCTTAACCTTGTTCTGAACACCTTCAAAAACAGAAGTCATGTGGTTTTGTAAGAAGAATGCCCCTCTCCCCACAGGTGGGATTACTACCTCTGAGAGTTTAGAGCTTGAGGTAGTCACCTCATACAAGTACTTGGGAGTATGGCTAGACAGTACACGGTCCTTCTCTCAGCACATATCAAAGCTGCAGACTAAAGTTACATCTAGACTTGGTTTTCTCTATTGTAAATCCCTCCTCTTTCACCCCAGCTGCCAAAAGAACCCTGATTGATGACCCTCCTACCCATACATCCAGCCATCAGATTTGCCACCAATGCTCCTTATAGGACACATCACTGCACTCTATAGTCCTCTGATTTGATTTGATTTTGATTTGAAACTGGTCATCGCTGTGTACCTGTCGCAAGACCCACTGGTTGATGCTTATTTATAAAACCCTCTTAGGCCTCACTCCCCACTATCTGAGATACCTACTGAACCCCTCATTCTCCACAGACAACACCTGTTCTGCCAGTCACATTCTGTTAAAGGGCCCCAAAACACACATCCCTGGGTTGTTCGTCTTTTCAGTTCGCTGCAGCTAGCAAACACTCAAACTGGACAGTTCTCAATCTCTTCATTCAACAACTCAAAATCACGCACACTCGTACTGACAGTTGTTGCTGCTTTGTGTGATGTATTGTTGTCTCTACATTATTGCCCTTTGTGCCGTTATCTGTGCACAATAATGTTTGTACCATTGTCTCTCGTCCTTTTTTTAATTTATATACCAGCCCCCGCAGGAGGCCTTTTGCCTTTTGATAGGCCGTCATAGTAACGTAGAATTTTTTCTTAATTAACTGACTTGCCTAGTTAAATAAACGGACAGACCTCTCCATCTTAGCTACTGATATATTAACATGTTTCGACCATGACTGTGTAACAGGGAGAGTGAATGAGCAAAAGTACAAACCAAAAGTTAGACAAACTTGTTGCTGCGATAGGTTCTCTCATCTGGTAGTGTCAGTCTTTACTGCATCAAATCGATGTAAAGCTAGCTAGCTACACTAGCCAGCTAAGTTAGTTAGCCAGCTAGCAAGGATAATTGAGGCTATTTTGCTGAGCTCCCAGCATCCTTATCTACAACAACTCCATTCATATTAAATAGCCTACCTGTTGGTTGATCATTGTAGCCTACTCCTAACTTACCCAACTTAATTCTGTAATTGTCATTCTATTTTGCATTGATTATAAATCTACCAAGTCACTTGTTAAACATGGTAGTGCAGATAGCTTTTTTTTCTTTTTAAAAAATGGGGCGCACCGATAGAAACGGTCATAAAACGTATTTTATTACAATTGGTCTATCCTTGTATGTAGCAATGCCACAGATGTTAATTTAAATTTAGACAACACATATGAAATTATACCTTATTTTTTCTCAAATTAATATTCTGGGCCTCCTGAGTAGCGCAGTGGTCTTAGGCACTTTTGAATACTCTAATAAAATGTGTTTTTCCCTTACTGTAAAGAGCTTAACACTTATAAGCTCCTGTCCTGTGTCAGTGTCGCACAAAGTGCATTTTTTGCACAACCAGTGAAGAGAATGACGAGACAGAAAGAGAGCGCGAGACTGAGCACAGCATGTGAAGTAATCAGTGATAACAGAACAATTCAGTCCATTCCCACTTTCCTTGAGAGCACAGAAGGTTAGAGGTCTCCTCTCTCCTCTCTCCACCAAACAGTCAAAGCTGAGTGCTGGGGAGTGGGGACTGCTGCCTTTTCTTAAACCAAGGCACATTATTATGCTCTGACATAAAGCTGGGAAGCAGTTAGTGAAAAGAGAGGGGAAGAGTGGAAAAAAAAGAGCAAGAGCTCGTAATGCCTTTTATGTCCCTTTCATTTGAAGACAATCTAACACTATACATGGTTATGTTCATGCATCACAATTAGGCCTACTACAGCATGGCCATCCCATTCTGTCTACAACGATCAGTGCTAAAACTGGTTTGTCAATGAGAAGGCTGCCACACTATAATACTGCCCCTCCCTGACAATGCACCACAAGGATCACTGCAAAACAATACACACAAGGAAATAGACCGTGTCATTCAGGGGGAAAGGTTAGTTCACTGATCAATCTGAAATCATCCTGAGTAAAAGGGAAATTGTACACAGACAGAGCCAGGAAAATTATGAGGAAGGTCTGTATCCGGTCTGATCCCATTCCCCCCACCCACCGACAGATCAGGTCAGCATCTCCTCTGCTTGAAAGGCCTATCGTGTATCTCACTCTCCCTGTCCCTGTGAAAGCCATTAATATTTTTTTAAAGGATGGAGGGGCTAATCCTTGTACATGAAGAATGGGCAGGTGGTCAACCAAAGCAAAACTTAACAATGTCAATCCAAATTGAATTGACTTCTTTAAATATTTAACCATCCGCTCACTTCAGAGTGGTTACTAGGGAACCAGACAGATGCTGATGTTATCAAGCACTGAAATTCATAGCTCACTGCAGGGAGCTCAAAGACCAGGAAATCCCCCAAAACAGTTTCCACTAGTTACCACAGCCACAAAGTCAAAATTGGCTGTATTTGAACAATTCTTGAAAACAAATTTGATTTTTGGTTTTAGGATTAGACATAATATTAGTGTGGTTAAGGTTAGTTTTAAAAACTGATTTTAAGAAGATAAAATATAGAAATAAGCAGAGTTTATGACTATGTGGCTGCGGTAACTAGTGACAACCAAAACATTATGTGGAGAAGGGGAGAGGTAAAGTCAGCCAAGGAAAGAGAATTAGGAAATCTACTAAACTATAATGGAATTGTTTTAAGACAAAGTAATACCAAGGATTATTTACCCATTGGATTTTAATATCCCTTGAAGTATAAAATTGTTTTAACATTCTAAAAAATAAAATAAAAATAGGAATATGCTATTAGCCAATACAAACACATTGAATAACAGATTCCCTGCATGGAACAGTCCCCCCAAAAATATCAAATAGGAAGTTTGTTCTGAAGTGTCTATTCTATATCGGAGAGATGAAAGATGAGGAACCCTTTTTTTTTACATTTCATTATCCGCCTTAGTTTAGTCCCTAAAATATCTCCACACTTCCATTATTTTTTAACTAGTACCACGGACCTACAGACAAGTCTTGAGACTTGTAGGCGCCCTAGAGCAGGGTTTCCCCAAACTCGGTCCTGGAGCCCCCCCTGGGTATATGTTTTGGTTTTTGCCCTAGCACTATAGCTGATTCAAATAGCCAACTCATCATCAAGTGTTTATTATTTTAAATCAGCTGTGTAGTGATAGGGCAAAAAAACAAAACGTGCACCTGGGAGGGGCTCCAGGACCGAGTTTGGGGAAACCCTGCTCTTGGGCACCCACAAGGGGGGCAGGACAGAGTTTGGTATTCTTCGTTGTGTCCCAGAGCACAACGAAGAATACCATCGTGTTCATGAGAGTCTCAGCTTTCCACAGATATTAGTGTGTATCCCCAACTGTTCAGGCGCAACACAATTTATTTTGTGAGAAGACCGATTTTCAGGATGTCTCATGGTCTGACAAACACCGCTCTAGCTCTGCCACCACCAGATGCAGCTCTTGCAAAAAACAGATCTCTAGTTTAATGAATGTCATCAGGCTCAGGTAGCATCAGCTTGAATTTCCATTCTGATCAAAGCTCTAATCAAATCTAGACACATTTATATGCTTTATAATGACACTTTTGGTTTGGAAGGGAAATACCGGGTTGCCTAGGAGAAAAGTGATTTATTCTCAGGATGGACATTTGTAAAATATTCAACCCTAGTCGGTGTGCACATGAAGTAGCCCTACATAACTTCGCACTGATTAGGGCCTCCCAGGTGGTGCAAGTGGTCTAGGCCACTGCATCGCAGGCTAGCTATGCCACCAGAGACTCTGGGTTCGCGCCCAGGCTCTGTCGCAGCCGGCCGCGACCGGGAGGTCCATGGGGCGACGCACAATTGGCCTAGCGTCGTCCGGGTTGTCTCATCGCGCACCAGTGTCTCCTGTGGCGGGCCGGGCGCAGTGCACGCTAACCAAGGTCGCCGGGTGCACGGTGTTTCCTCCGACACATTGGTGTGGCTGGCTTCCGCGTTGGATGCGCGCTGTGTTAAGAAGCAGTGCGGCTTGGTTGGGTTGTTTCGGAGGACGCATGACTTTCGACCTTCGTTTCTCCCGAGCCCGTACGGGAGTTGTAGCAATGAGACAAGATAGTAACTACTAATAATTGGATAATACGAAATTGGGGAGAGAAAGGGGGTAAAAATTTAACAAAAAAAACTTGCCACTGATTAACCACATAGCCCATCAACACAAATGACCACTCTGGAGTGGAGCCCCCCACCCCAGTGTCTGGCATTATGTTGTCCCAAGGCTTTTCTTTCTGTACTGTCGCCTCAATGCTCTCGATGCACTGGCAGACTTTGCCTTTTGTCACTCAGAACGCATAGAGAGACGCCACCTAAATCCTCTTCCCGTAACCAAATCCACAGTGTACCATTGTAATCAAATTCCAGCTACATTCCACTGCTTTTCTCAACAATGAGATCGGTGAAAAAACAGCACCTTTCTCTGTTCCTGGGTGACCATGTGGTCTGTGCTCTGCTCTTTGTAAAATACCACGAGGGCACAATGTCAGCAGCACAGTTCAATGGAATGTTGTATTGTTTTCAAACTTGGGACTATGCGCTCAAGGGCCAAAAAGACTGTATCCTGCAAAATACAGACAGAGCCAGTGCAACAAGACAATCCACTGGAACTGAGCCACTTATTTCCCCATCTACAGAGCATTCGGAAAGTATTCAGACCCCTCAACTTTTTCTACATTTTGTTTCGTTACAGCCTTATTCTAAAATGGATTAAGTTGTTTTCCCCCCTCGTCAATCTACACACAATACTCCATAATGACAAAGCAAAAACTGTTTTTGTTTTGCACATTTCTTAAACACACTGAAATATCACATTTACCTAAGTATTCAGACCCTTTACTCAGTACTTTGAAGCACCTTTGGCAGCGATTACAGCACCGAGTCTTCTTGGGTATGACGCTACAAGCTTATTACACCTGTATTTATTACACCTGTATTCAACCTGTTTTCACTTTGTCATTATTTGGGGATTGTGTGTAGATTGCTGAGAATGTTTTGTTATTTAATCAATTTTAGAATAAGGCTTTAACCTAACAAAATGTGGAGTAAGTCAAGAAGTCTGAATACTCTCCTATGGCACCGTATCCATCTATGCTCGGACGAATGAGACCAGACATTTCAACTATGTTCAAACTGTACATTAAATGTCAAATGAGGATGATGTACAGCAGCATTCACTATTTCACCTTGTTCTGGAAGGTCAGGATCTGGTACAGAACCTTACCAGGGACTAGCCTAAACTATAAGAATAAAACATCAACTGTTTCAAAGGAGGACATTTGTCTATGCATGTACTTATCCAAATTAATTCCCAGACTTGAGAAGGTCCACTCCCCAAACCCTATGAAGCTACTTAAATCAAGACAGGCTTTAGGCAGACAAAATCCTGTGCTGTGTGGCCTAGATTAAGGTGAGAGGTTCTGTTGTTTTACATCAACAATAACATCCACTAAATGAGAAAGTCAAAACAAAAAGTGTGGGCAATAGTTAAGATGAAACAACCAGTTTTGACCAGATGGATACACTGCCACAGAAATCATGCTGAATGGTGTGCTCATCAGATCAGTGCATGCTCCTGCCACTTCCCAAATGAGTCACATCTACAGACAGACAAACATACATCACATGACATCTTGGTCTCAAACCTCTACTAGGCCTGTGCAGTCCTGTCTGTCACAAACAATCTCACCCTGGTTCCCAGTTCCTGCTGGAACTTCAGAGCAGGTTTGGGAGCACACACACAGAACTGGACAAAGGAAATGTGACTGGACAAAATACCATCACACTTGGTTCCCAAAAATGAGGAGAGGTGGATACTGTTAGCAAGACATGAACACCTTTCCATGATGGGTCATGTTCACAGCACCAAAGGTACTTGTGCCTACTAACCCTAATCAAACAGACTAACGGTGTTGGGTGTGATAATACCAGCAAGAACTTAGAGCACATGTGCAGCTTAGTGTGATGGTTTCTTGATACCTCCACAGGGCAGAAAATAATTGGTTCAATAAACATTGCTAATGTGTAGGCCTACTCCAAATCGTTATGCAGAATTTTATTTCCCTGTAGAGGAGGAGTCTCAGAAGATGCAAACCCTTCACCTTGGTGATGTGGCCTCGGATAGCACCACCTTGCACAGACAGGACCTGACAAACTCAAGAATGTGAGATGTGAACCGAGGTATGCAATCAGAGTTACCATCAGGCAGAAATGATACCTGAAAATGTGCATGTTCTTCTTGTGTTCTCCCAACTTTCCTAAGGGGCTTCATCTTGGAATCCATTTATACAAAAGTGGCTGGGGGGGGGGGGGTTGAGGACTTATTTGACAACCCCCACTCCCTCTCGCTGCATCCTCTGTAGCCTAACACGTCGGTGCATCTCCCAGACAAGCCTTGGGAGGTGAGGGGTAACTTCGGAGTTAACAGTGGTGCGGTCCGAGTGGCCAGCCAACCTGCCAGCCAGAGGTTGATGCTTCCTGACATCCAGACCAAACATGACCATGGTGTTAACATGTGCCCCTCAGGTCAGACTGACAGCTAGCTATGGCCAGTCGTCCACCCACAATGACTCACTCATTCTCCAATGGAAGGGAACTCCCAAGCTGCTTATGCAAACACACTTCTTTGCAAATAGTTCTGGAGGGGGATCGAGGCTAATAATAGGCAAATCCTTCTGGTCTGAAAACCAAAATCCCTCAAGTAAAATCAATGTTGTCATAGATCAAAATGCTATTTTTTAACAGCCTGAAAAGTCAAAGGCTGATCAAAGCTATGGCTGTTCAATCACAGTAACATATATAAGTAGGTTGGCATTATACAGGGCCATTCACGGCGACCCATCACCTCGGTTAGAGAGCAAAGCCATAGCTTCATCTTTATGGGCGATGTCAGATACAAAGAGGGACGAATAACGTCTTTATGGTCAGACTAAAATATTTGTGTACAATTAATTTTATCCAATCGATCCTCGAAACATAGCTGTGCCAGTAGTAGCACAGCTGTGCTGACAATGTGCTTTTGTCTGGGAATTTGAGTCATTCCTACATTAATTCTAAATTCCTTTTTGCAAATGAGGTTATATCTGTGGACACAAAACTAATTTGATTGTGCTAAAGCCTGCAGTCATCAGCAACACCCAGATGACATTGTAAAGCTGAATGAGCTCAGATGTCTGAATCAATACTTTCCAGTTAACTAGCTAACGTTACCTCCCTAATATTATATCGTTTTGACAGTTTGAGGCTAAATTACATTACCCCATCCTCGTTTTAACTGGAACCACAAGTCAGTTCGGTTCATCAGAAACGATTACTTTGTCGTGGAATAATACCCTACCACAACTGGCTGCTGGACTGGTCATTCATTTCACATGGTGGATAGCTAGTCAGCTTATGGATATCACAAGTACTAAAGGCAAAAATTGTAGCTAGTTAGCTACCTAATTTAGCTAGGTAACTAACTCATTGGCGTTAAACTTGTCAATCCCAATTAGCTGTAGCTTCCTCACTGGATTCAAGCAAGTGGTGCCTCGCTAACTAAAGCACAGACGGCACAGATTAATACAATAACCAAGTCGGAACTGTGTGTACAACATTGTTAAAGATAAAGCAAAAAGACGTACCTTCCAGATCAAAGTACAAATATCCCTGACTGCTGAATTATCTAAAATAGGACTGTCGACGTTCACCCAATTGAATCCACCGCTAATGCCACTGACAACTCGCTTGGGCTCTCTTTCCCTCTGTCACTGCTACACCGGACGCAACGCCCTCCCCTATCCCCATTCCCCGCCTCAGTTATGGCTTGGCCAGGCATGTTTGGAAAAGATGAGCAGCAGCCAAAACCACCAATCACAATCGCCGTTAGAGCTGTGTCAGGGAGCAAGACATATGCCTCCAATATGTAATTGTTAATGTGATAAATAGTGTGTTATAATGAATAACATAAAAAGGAAACCCAATTGTTTTTTTCTACATAATAACACATCTACTGTATATTGTTACAATGTGATAAATATGAATGCCTTGAAAATCTGAAACTTGATGAGCAATAAGCATTGACATAATCCCTCTCTCTTTCTTTTAATGACAGATGTGTACACCTTGAAGGCATGGGAATGGTTGGTGCACTGTCCCTTGTAAAACGTAATGTCCCAGTAGAAGTAGGCTGAAAATCTATTCTGACTGTACCTATGCAAATGTCACCCAGACTCAGTAAAAGGGCAAGAGGGCAGTGTACTGTATGTAGTGTGTTGCTTTAACTGCCTCCGCTAAAGCTGATGACAAATGTTGTTTAGAGGTATTTTAGCTAATAGATTAAATAGAACATGAATTGAGAACAAAATCTACCTCAGGAATTTGTTTATTCTGCTTGCCACAAGATGGCATCATTTTACAAATCCACATAAATAGCGTCTGTGTCCGTCCAATCAGCCACCAAATGTTTTCCTGAGCCTTGTTGCTTAGGCCCACGGTAGATTTGGAGGGGATTGGGATAAATCATATAACTAAATGAAAAACAATGTTGTGGACCTATGTATCAGAAAAGCCTATGATTACCAAATACTTTCAGCATACAAATTATTCAAATATACACGTTTCTGATTCATGCACATCTGTTATCTTTCATTCATCCCCACTTACAGTAGGTTGTCACATAATGCACAATTCAGATGAAAACTTGTAAAGCTCATACCTTTTCTCACAGATGGTTTCCTCTTCAGTGTCTTCTCTGGGGATTTCTTGGGGGTGTCAAAAGCCGCCAACATTTGAGCCACATTCACAGACTGGGGTTGCTCTGAAACTCCATCAGGTTTAGCTTCCAATGGCTTTGTCATATCCGGATGCTTCAGCTTTTCTTGTAGTAGAATGTTCTCCTTTAAGAGTTCAGAGACAGGTATTGATTTCGGAGTATCCTGGTGTTTGCCACTCTCTGAGACAGTTTGGTCGTTGTCCTGGGTAGACTGTTCATCAAAGTGGACTGCAGTGTTGCTCTCTGTGACTTGCTCTGACACAAGCTCTGTTTTGAAAGTAACATCTTGAGACTGAAGCTTCTCATCTTTGTTCTGATTATCCATACTCTCTTGGCTTTCTTCTGATAGAGCACTTCCAGTTCCTACCGACGCTGAGGCAGCCTCTATCACTACAACTGGGATGTGTGTTATTTGAGGAGGGTCCTTCATGGTCTTAGCCTCCTCCATAGACTCAGCATGCAAGGCCTCTGAGGTGCATTGCCTGGGTGTTGGTGGAGGAATCTCAGTGACAGTGATAGCGCTTGGTGATTCATCAATGTTGTGCAAAGGCAGGGGCTCTGTGGTTTGATCATCCTCTTTATTGCAGAATGGAGACTCAGTAGACTCAATGACGCCCTCATCAGAAACTGAGGAAGATGCAGGTTTTTCTGTGATGACCTCACTCCTAGTGGAGGGCCTGCCTTTAACAGGCAGACTTGTCTGTGAAGTCTCTGGTGATGGGGTCTCAGCTGGGGGAGTATTTTTCATCGTCTTCCCCTCATTTTGGGGCGAGGCAGCTGTTGTTGCAAAGTCCTGCTCTGAAGCCTTACAGTCAGCCTCATCCATCAGTGATGACATTCCCGCTTCTCTATCAGTGACAGATCCAGTCTCCAGAGGTGGAGCTGGTGGACAGATGATATCTGTAGAGTCCTGAGTAGTTTTCCCTGCCTGGTCACTTTTTTCCAGGCTTTGTGGATGAATCTCCTCATGGCAGGGCTTAGTGTTAACTTCTGCTCCAGGGGGTCTCTCTGTTGTACATACAGAGGATGATAACATTATGGTTTCCTCCTCAATATGACATTGTAATCCAGGGTTATTTTGATCTGGAGCTGTCTTTGCAATATCAGCGGATGGTTTTGGTGTTGTTTCCTTGGCAGCAGGTTTTGGTGTTGTTTTCTTGGCAGCAGGTTTTGGTGTCGTTTCCTTGGCAGCAGGTTTTGGTGTTGTTTTCTTGTCAGCAGGTTTTGGTGTTGTTTTCTTGGCAGCAGGTTTTGGTGTTGTTTTTTTGGCAGCAGGTTTTGGTGTTGTTTCCTTGGCGGCAGGTTTTGGTGTTGTTCCCTTGGCAGCACATTTTGGTGTTGTTTCCTTCACTGCAGGTTTTGGTGTTGGCACAGCCCCTGTCTCCACAGCCACTGAATGAAGCTTTGTCTCAGGTTGCAGCTGGTCATGGTCATCAGACTGGTCCCTTGACACAGAGACCACCTTTTTAACTTTGGAGAGATCTGGAGACGGCTCATTTTTGTTTATTTTCAGAAGCTTCTCCAAAATGGAGCTGGGCTCCTCTGTATGCCCCATGGGCAAGGCTTCTTTGTCCCTTTGAGTGGGAGGGTTAGTTGTAGGGGATCCTGCCCCTTCCAGCTCACTTTGTTTGTGATTATCATTCAGGTCAGGCTTAATGTCACACCTTGCCACCTCTGACACTTTATTTTTTTTCTCAATGTCACTCTTGTTTTCATATCCATGTGGCTTTACCTGTCCCGTTGTTGGAGGGTCATGATTCAAGGTACCACCCACGGCTAACAGAGACTTTTCCCCTTTTGTCTTTTTTAATGGTGATTGAAGTTCAGCCTTGTAGGGGTCTTTCAGCTCTCTCAAATCGCCTACTTCTCCATAAATGCACCTGGTGTCTCCATCCTCAACTGCCTTTGAGGGATCATTTTTCATTTTAATTTCCTGGTCTTTCTGAACAGTCAACATATTTCTTCCTCCCTCTTGAATGACGTCATCAGTAGTTTCAGTATTAGTCCCATCCTTGCCGACTTTCACAGAACCTTCCTTCTTGTATTCCATGGTGCTCTCACCCATTGAAACAGTGCCATCAGTTTTCTCCACAGATGGATTATACGTCTCACCAGTAACTCCCTCTGAAGCAGAACAGCAATTTTCTTCCTGGTTTTTCTGGTGTGGAGCTGTTCTTTCATATCGATGGTCCATCTTGGCAGTTTTACCCTCCTTCTTCTTCTTCTCTCTCACGTTTTGGGTGGATTGTCTGGGTGTTCTGGCCTTCTCCTCACACTGTGTGTTACTCTCTAGGCTATGGCTTTTGTACTGATCCTGTTGAGTCAGTGGAGCAGTCCTGCCACCCTCCTCTCTTCCCTCCTCTCCTCCAGCCCCTCCTTCTCTCAACTCCCCCTCTTTGAAAGGACTCACCCCTTTCTGAGTGCTATGGTTTTTCTCTGCCGAAGGTGTTGTTGGCTCCATGCCTGGACCTTCATTCAGACTTTTAGCATCAGCTAACGCTGGGTCCTCCCCGGCTTTACCGGCCTCCTCACAGGGGCTTCCTCCCTCCATGGCACCACCTCTATCCCTGCCTGCTTCCCCAAGGTCGGGGCAGGGCCCCCTCTCCTCCGCCCCTCCACTGCTGGCATGTTCATCCCCATCCACCTTGTCTTGATTCTGCCCAATGCTAGTCTGTGGACAGAGACAAGCTGTTACCCTCCTCACTCTGAAGTAGCAGTCTACAATAATACCATAGCTGTGGCATGCCAGTCCAGCAGCATTTATTTAACTGTAAACCCTGTGCTCTGCTCTCCCACATCCACTCTCTCTCTCCATCCATCTCCTTTTTTTATTTCAAAGCAGGGTGTATGATTATACCTGTCCCACTGAGAACTGGCAGAGATAGAAATATGAGCTGGAAACATGAGAAGTAGAGACAGGAAAAGGAACAATGTAATCAGATATCAGGAACAGAGCCAGGATAATTTACTGTGAAATAGCACAAAACTGATCATGTGTAGACACAGTGGATACATTATATACCACTAGTTCGTTATGGCACACAAAACAGGAGCCATTTACATGGTCTGGTCTGGCTAAGCATCTTATGACCACAACTGCTCTAAACCACATTGATTGTTCATGCTTTCACAATGTCAACCCTTATAGGGTCAACTTAAGAAAAATACATTGGTGTCACAAGATTTATCCTTCTGAGGATGATCATGTCAGCTTGTAGGACCTTAGCCAGGCATGACACATTCTGATGTATCTAAAAGTAGAGGTATGACATGAGTGAAGGAAATTGCACTAATAAAAAGGGTTAGGATAGATCATCCCAAATGAACACATTTAATAGTAAGTGGGTGACAGGCATGCAGGACATGGTCCTTTGATTCTAGTATTTGAGATGGCCAGAGTGAAGCCTGACTCCACAGCAGATGAAGCAGAGACACATACAGTTGAAGCCGGAAGTTTGCATGCACCTTAGCCAAATACATTTAAACTCAGTTTTTCACAACCACTGACATTTAATCCTAGTAAAAATCCCCCGTCTTAGGTCAGTTGGGATCACCACTTTATTTTAAGAATGTGAAATGTCAAAATAATAGTAGAGAGTATTATTTATTTTAGCTTTAATTTCATTCATCACATTCCCAGTGGGTCAGAAGTTTACATACAGTCAATTAGTATTTGGTAGCATTGCCTTTAAATTGTTTAACTTGGGTCAAACATTTCGGGGAGCCTTCCACAAGCTTCCCACAATAAGTTGGGTGAATTATGGCCCGTTCCTCCTGACAGAGATGGTGTAACTGAGTCAGGTTTGTAGGCCTCCTTGCTTGCACACGCTTTTTCTGTTCTGCCCACAAATGTTCTATAAGATTGAGGTCAGGGCTTTGTGATGGCCACTCCAATTCCTTGACTTCGTTGTCCTTAAGCCATTTTTCCACAACTTTGGAAGTATGCTTGGGGCCATTGTCCATTTGGAAGACCCATTTGCGACGAGGCTTTAACTTCCTGACAAGGTCCTTTGCTGTTGTTCTGGGATTGATTTGCACTTTTCACACCAAAGTATGTTCATCTCTAAGAGACAGAACGCATCTCCTTCCTGAGCGGTATGACGGTTGCGTGGTCCCATGGTGTTTATACTTGGGTACTGTTGTTTGTACAGATGAACGTGGAACCTTCAGGCTTTTGGAAATTGCTCCCAAGGATGAACCAGACTTGTGGAGGTCTATCATTTTTTTCTGAGGTCTTGACTAATTTATTTTTATTTTCCCATGATGTCAAGGAAAGAGGCACTGAGTTTGAAGGTAGGCCTTGAAATACATCCACAGGTACACCTCCAATTGACTCAAATTATGTCAATTAGCCTATCAGAAGCTTCTGATGCCTAACCGACTTAGCCTAACCGACTATAGTTTGTTAACAAGAAATGTGTGGAGTGGTTGAAAAACAAGTTTTAATGACTTCAACCTAAGTGTATGTAAACATCCGACTTCAACTGTAGACAATTTAAACTCTCTAGCCTGATAATAATCTCTTTCTCACTCTTTGGGAGTTTATGAGGTTTTAATAAATTACATTTCTGGAGATTTCTTTGTCCATCTTTAGGTAACAAAATGTATTTCCCATCGTTTGGATTGAGAGGACATTGGATCGGGGAGTTATTTTTGTTTGGAGGAAACTCAATTTATCACCAGATGTTTGTTCTCAATAATAGTAATTGATTGACCTACTCAAAATGAATGACTCTGCAGGAAAATTTAAGAGATTACTCCCTGAGATGTTGACTCTGTCTAATACTATATATTTAATTTCTGAAAGCAGGATTTTCATCTAGTACATCTACTGGTTATAGTGGACATTTAGCTTATTCCTTCATTATTTTAGTTTTTTGTCCATTGTTATTTAGGAGGCTGTTGCTGTCATGCAGGTGAAAGAGGACCCAAAAGCGACTTAACAGAAACAGAGTTTATTTAAGTCCAAACAGGGAATAACAGAAATCCTCTAGACTTGTAGAGGGGAAATAACTGGAGAAGCGGCCACAGACTGCAGGTTTGTAGGCGCAGGCCGTAGTCGACAGAGACACCTGCTCACACGCAGCTTCTGATGAAGGCAAAAAACACGACAGGACAGGGCGATACACAATCACAGCAAAAACACGACAGGACAGGGCGAAACGCAATCACAGCATGGTGAATACAATACAAGGAACCGACGGGACAGGAACGGATCACAAAGGAATAAATAGGGACTCTAATCAGGGGAAAGGATCGGGAACAGGTGTGGGAAGACTAAATGATGATTAGGGGAATAGGAACAGCTGGGAGCAGGAACGGAACGATAGAGAGAAGAGAGAGCGAGAGAGTGAGAGAGGGAGGGGGAGAGAGAGGGATAGAAGGAGGGAAAGAACCAAATAAGACCAGCAGAGGGAAACGAATAGCATGGGGAGCACAGGGACAAGACATGATAATAAATGACAAACATGACAGTTGCAGGGGCACTAGCAATCCTGGATCTGGTGTTTGTCTGTCTATGGTTTTAGTTGCTTCAGTTGCCTAGTCTGTTGTACAACTGAATGCATTGAACTGAAATATGTCTTATGCATTTAACCCAACCCCTCTGAATCAGAGAGGTGAGGGGGGCTGTCTTAATTGACATCCACGTCATCGACACCAGGGGAGCAGTTGTTGTTAGGGGTTAACCAGTGACCGTTTGGCGCTCTTAACCGCTAGGCTACCTGTCGCCCCAATCATCTCATCGCTTCGCAAGCGATCTTAGCTTTCGCTCCTGTTGCTGGTGAGTGTATCAGTTGGTCCTCAATGTTACAGAGCTACTTTTTTCACACTGAACTGCAGTGGTCATCAGAGAGAATGATGAAGCACAATGGAAAAAGGTCTGGAACAAGAGTCTGTTTCCTGTCAGTGCCCCTACTCTACTTTCCCCATCTATTAAAGCTGTGGCTGCTGCTTCCTTATCATATGGCTGCTCTGAACATTTACCAGACAGCCAGAGACAAGACTGGGTGAGAACATGTTATCTAACAGCCGGTCACTGTGTAGAAATACAAACGAGTTGGAAACATGTAGCAATCTGTATCAAAGTGTTACAATATGTTTACATTACATGGTATATACATGATATATCACTCAAACCTGAGTCCATTGTTTGAGTAGTGTAGCCGAAATGAAGATAAAAAAGTGTAGCCTACCATTATTTTTCCAATAGAGAGAGAGGTGAGGTTCCAAACGTAGGTTTCTACAGCAGTGGTACATCAAGCTCACGGTGCAGTCACAGCTATGCTGAACTCTCTGGTAGACTGCATGAAATAAGAGAGAAAACTTTAAGGAGAATAAGGAGAAAACTTTCCTTTCCATCACACACCAGTCATGTGAAAACTGACTACTGCAAAGGCTCACCCTAAAATCACCCTCAGCTCAGACTCCTGAGAGTCCTGCAGGCCCCATCAGCACCATGCTCACCGAGGAGGACCCCCTGCCTCGAGGCAGCTCATTCCTGGCTACAACTACACCATTGTCCTGCACCCTTCTGCCATAACGCACAAGGCAGATCACTTGATCGCCTTGTGCTCTGCTGCCCCAACTCAAACCAACAACAACAAGCCAGGAAGCACAAGCAAAAAAGTTATTCCAGTCTTACAGTACCTGAATGAAGGCAGCATGCAGTAGGCTACACATTCTCAGCACTCTGGTAAGATGACTGGAGAGGCAGCCAGGGTTAGGCCTGGCTCCTTACCGTTACTACAGTGTGTTTGTGTAAAACCGTGACTGACACTGACTGATCAGTCATGTCTCCCAGCCGAATGCTCACCCAGGACTGACAGAGCACTCTTTGTTAGTTGGTTGGTTGGTTATGTCGAGTCTTCCCTCAACTGCACTAGCAATGGGAGGCTTATATTCCAGCCTTGTGATGTCAGACCCCATTTGCCTAATACAATAAGTGTCTCGTCAAGGTTTATCAATTAAGGCCAAGCTCCCAGTTTCTCATTTCCTTACTGTGGTGAGATACACACCGCACAGTGACCTGTAAACTCTATAAATCCAGAAATCCACCATGAAAAGCCTTACTCCTCATCAACTCATTCAATATGTGTTTATGTTGAGTTCTAGAGCACCTTTCACTGAATTCTTTACATTTGGAGCTGTTCATTACTAGACAAGGTCTGATATCCCCTTATCATGGTCAGGTACAGCAGAGCTGTAGAGCTGTTAGAGCATTGGGCCAGTAACCAAAAGGTTGCTGGATCGAATCCCCGAACGGACAAGGTAAAAATCTGTCGTTCTGCCCCTGAGCAAGGCAGTTAACCCACTGTTCCCCAGGTGCAAAAGACATGGATGTTGATTATGGCAGCCACCCACAACTCTATGGTTAAATGCAGAAGACGTGGATGTTGATTATGGCAGCCCCCCACAACTCTATGGTTAAATGCAGAAGACACATTTCAGTTGAATGCATTCAGATGTACAACTGACTAGGTATCCCCCTTCCCTTTTATCAGATCTTCTCAGAGTGCATAAGTCATTTTCACAGAGTAGGCAAGCTGAGATGTATTGTTCTGAATTTTTCTGTCTCCTAGGAAACAGCATGAGAGGTCTGGCTCAGCAAACAGTGAGGACCCACTGGGCGTGTGGAAATGTGGGTAATATTTGGTTGAGACATTGATCAATGAGATTTCAACCATTATTCACCCACTCAAAAAGACAGCCAGCATTTTGTTGAATTCCCAATGTGTTATCATTATGCTTCAACCATCGAAAAGCACAACCAAATTCCAATGAAAAAACAAATGTCAGATTTTTGGTTTAGTCCTCATCTAAATGTGTTATCTTGGTTAAGATGGAGACGTGAATCCAGCATCTCAATTATTCATTTGTAGACTAACTGGAATTTTTGGTTAAAATGGAATTAAAACCGGACTAAGTCAGTGTAACAGATGGAACTCTCCAACCAAAAGATTTCCTTCAAATGTTCAAGCAAATGTTCAAGCTAAATGAAAGAATAGTACTAAATCTAATATAAATAAAACATTAAATTAACTTTAAATCAGATTTGATTGGATTTAGTCCTATTGTTTAACTTATATTTTTGGTTGAGATGGAGATGTGAATCTGACATTAATGTATTGTCTATTTTTAGTTCAACCATGTGTTGAATTGAAGCAATAGCTGTTGATAATTTTGCAAATGCTATAGACCTCGCCAGCTTTTAGTCCTAAAAACCCCAAAATGAGTTACCTCTGGCTCATTCAGCGATCCCTATGGGAAAAATGAATGGGGAAAGAAATGGGTTTTGGAATAAACGCAGAAAATAAAGTCTGAGGTTAACACAGGATTAGGATACCTTAAGTTTTGTTCTATTTATTTATTTTAAATTTTACCTTTATTTTCCTAGGCAAGTCAGTTAAGAACAAATTCCTATTTTCAATGACAGCCTAGGAACAGTGGGTTAACTGCCTGTTCAGAGGTAGAATGACAGATTTGTACCTTGTCAGCTCGGGGATTTGAACTTGCAACCTTTCAATTACTAGTCCAACGCTCTAACCACTAGGCTACCCTGCCTCGGCAGAAAATAGTAATCCGTTAACATAATCTTTAGGAATGATTAAGCCTTTGTACCTTTTTTTTATAACAAATTCTTCCAAATTCACAAAAAGTGTCGCTAGCTGATGGAGATTATCTCATAGAAAAAAAACATAAAATGTCCTAAACCTGTGTTTACCACATACCTCTTTTTTCAAGTTTTTCCAAAAACACCATTCATTTTCCTGTGTTGTCATGTGTTGCTGCCTTGCTATGTTGTTGTCTAAGGTATCTCTTTATGTAGTTTTGCCTTGTCTCTCTTGTCGTGATGTGTTTTGTCCTATATTTATGTTATTTTTTTATTCTTTATTTTAATCCCAGACCCCATCCCTGCAGGACGTATTTTGCCTTTTGGTAGGCCATCACTGTAAATAAGAATTTGTTCTTTAACTGACTTGCCTAGTTAAATAAAGGTTAAATAAATAAATAAAATAAAAATAAATAAATAGGCTTTGTCCAACGAGCCATGGCCGAGTTAGTGCCTACAAAAAGACGCCATTACTATTTCTCTCTATATACTGTAGGCCAAAATGGTATCATTGATGATATATGACTTATAACGTATGGTTACATTTCATTTGCTCTTATAAACCTACTCTTTGGAATGACTTCGATAACAACAGTGAATATACAGTACCAGTCAAAAGTTTGAACACACCTACTCATTCAAGGGATTTTCTTTATTTTTGCTATTTTCTACATTGTAGAATAATAGTGAATACATCAAAACAATTAATCAACACATATTGAATCATGTGGTAACCAAAAAACTGTTAAACAAATATAAATATATCTTATAGTTGAGATTCTATAAAGTAGCCACACTTTGCGTTGATTACAGCTTTGCGCACTCTTGGCTTCACCTGGAATGCTTTTCCAACAGTCTTGAAGGAGTTTCCACATTATGCGGAGCACTTGTTGGCTGCTTTTCCTTCACTCTGCGGTCCAACTCATCCCAAACCATCTCAATTGGGTTGTGGTCAGGTGATTGTGGAGGCCAGGTCATCTGATGCAATACTCCATCACTCTCCTTCTTGGTCAAGTAGCCCCGCTGAAAGATTCTTGGAATCTGTGTGTGTAGCTGGACAGGTCGAATGACTGACAATAGTGAAGGTGAACAGGGCCACGGGTCAGGTGACAGAGGAATGGAGGAGACAGAGGCAGGAATTCCTTTAACCACAAAGCGGTATATTTACTGGGTAGTTTTTTGTGTGCTGCATAGCAAAGAAAACAAAATAACATGTATCAAATCACATTCATAATCACAAAAGTAAAATCATATTAACAATAATTCTCATTGACATTATGAAGTAATTAAGCAAGTCAGTTCAATATGAAGCATGTTTGAGTCATTTAGGATCATAACCGTTCACCATAATCATGACAATGATTATGCAAATAAATTGATCAGTTATAAATTATTACATCTATAATCTCAATCAGTTTGATCTCAGGATTATCAATTTAGCAAATATGAATTAGGTTTCATATTTCCAGGTTTGTCTTGATATGTATATATAATTTAGTTACATCTTAATCATATATCAATGCCATAATTGTCCAGTAATGATCTGTAGGGCCGACATCATTGTCCAAACCGCGCTCCTCTGTATTAACTATAAACAATAACTGATGGCCCACTCTCCCAAGCACAACAAATAGTTCAGATGAAAGATAACAGATTCGGTGGATTTACAATTTGTGGACGCACACAATGTCTGTATTAGACAGAGATGGGGGAGGGGGGGAGGCAGTGAGGTCGGGCGGAGGCGATATCCTCCTTTTAATGAGTTGAGACCTGTTGGACATTTCCACCCGACCTAATTAAAGAGCTCTGGCCCAGTTGCGCAAGCGGCCATACATTTATGGCCGATTCCACCAACTCCATGGGCCTTTTCAACACCCCCGGTTTTCAAATAATGTAGCGGGCTTGGGCTGATACACGATAGCAACCAAAGCCCATGTAAATCAGTTTATAGCATTCCGTCATTGGTTAATCTGAAAGTTCCTCATACTGACATTGGCTGTGGCCTCGGGGCCTATGGTGCCAACTTTAGAAAAGTAATTTAAATTTCTACTCTTTCCTCTATTACTAATAGGGATATAGACCAAATGGGGCAGTTCTATGCAATCTTATAGCCGTACCAACTTTATCAATATCAACCATCAGACAGGGCCTTCAACTACCAACTGAAGGTAGCTTGTTCATGTTGGAAACTCCATGTGACTTTAAACATCGTAAAGGACTTGGGTTGATGCATCTGAACATAAGGGGCTTATTTCCTAAACTGGATTACATCAAGATCTGGACGAAGTAGACAAATCCAAACATTCTGTTATTGACTGAAACGTGGATCTCTGGGGACATTGTGGACTTAATATTGAGGGTTATAATGTGTTCAGAGATGATAGACAGGGTAGAGATGGTAGAGTGGCCATTCTTATTAAACATAATTTATCTGTCTCTTTACTGAAATCCATTTTCCTTACCAAAAAATGTGAGCTACTATCTTTAAGCGTTTGTTAACTAGTTTGTTGCCTTATCCTGTGTGACCTATATTATGATTGGGAAATGCAGGCTTCAGACAATATCAAAGACATGTCATGATCTAAACCTAACCCAGCTGGTGACTAAGCTTAAATATCCTTCAAAGTCAACTCTAATCAATCTTATTTTAACAAATACACCAGAGAAATATGTTCCTACTGGTGTCTTCGCCCCAAGATATTTGTATCCATTGCCCAGTTGTTTGTGATAGAGATGTGAAAATACATACAGTACCAGTCAAAGGTTTGGGCACACCTACTCATTTGGGCTACAATTTCCGAGGTTGGTAACACTAATGAACTTATCCTCTGCAGCAGAGGTAATTTAAAGTAATGATAGACTGTCTTGTCTTTTTGCTTATTTGAGCTGTACTTGCCATAATATGGACTTGGTCTTTTACCAAATAGGGCTATCTTCTGTATACCACCCCTACCTTGTCACAACATGCTGAAATGCATTAAGAAGGAAAGAAATTACACAAATTAACTTTTAACAAGGCACACATGTTAATTAATGCATTCCAGGTGACTACCTCATGAAGCTGGTTGAGAGAATGCTAAGAGTGTGCAAAGCTGTCAGCAAGGGAAAGGGTGGCTACTTTGAAGAATCTCAAATATAAAATATATGTTGATATGTTTAACACTTTTTTGGTTACTACATGATTCCATATGTGTTATTTCATAGGGTTACTGTCTTCACTATTATTCTACAATGTAGAAAATAGTGAAAATAAAGATAAACCCTTGAATGAGTAGGTGTGTCCAAGCTAAGCCTTGTGTCATCACAAAGAGGAACTTGAAAAACTTCAGTGAACAGGCTTTTTAACACAATATTTATTTTAGTGACTGATTGTATTTCAGCTATCCCTGAGCCTGATATAGGTTTCAGCCTTTTTGCATACCATTGTATTTAGAATGCCTGTTACACTCCGGAATTATCAGAAGTCATTCATAAAAGAGATGATGATGCTTTGCCAGGAAGGCAATTTGAACATCTACTTTTAAAAATCCACCTTTCTAAAAACAAGTCTCTCAACGTTGCCGCCTGCTATAGACCACCCTCTGCCCCCAGCTGTGCTCTGGACACCATATGTGAACTGATTGCCCCCCATCTATCTTCAGAGCTCGTGCTGAAATGATGTAAAATATATCACTAGCCACTTTAAACAATGCTACCTAATATAATGTTTACATACCCTACATTATTAATCTCATATGTATACGTCTATACTGTACTCTACATCATCTACTGCATCCTTATGTAATACATGTATCACTAGCCACTTTAACTATGCCACTTTGTTTACATACTCATCTCATATGTATATACTGCACTCAATACCATCTACTGTATCTTGCCGCTCTGTACCATCACTCATTCAAATATCTTTATGTACATATTCTTATCCCCTTACACTTGTGTCTATAAGGTAGTAGTTTTGGAATTGTTAGCTAGATTACTTGTTGGTTATTACTGCATTGTCGGAACTAGAAGCACAAGCATTTCGCTACACTCGCACTAACATCTGCTAACATTTACATTTAAGTCATTTAGCAGACGCTCTTATCCAGAGCGACTTACAAATTGGGCTAACCATGTGTTTGTGACAAATAAAATTGGATTTGATTTGATTTGATTTGCATGGCGACCTAAACTGGAACATGCTAAACACCCCAGCCATCCTACAATCTAAGCTTGATGCCCTCAGTCTCACACAAATTATCAATGAACCTACCAGGTACCACCCCAAAGCCGTAAACATGGGTACCTTCATAGAAATCACTATAACCAACTTGCCCTCTAAATACACCTCTGCTGTTTTCAACCAAGGTCTCAGCGATCACTGCCTCATTGCCTGCATCCGTAATGGGTCAGCGGTCAAACAACCTCCACTCATCACTGTCATACGCTCCCTGAAACACTTCTGCGAGCAGGCCTTTCTAATCGACCTGGCCGGGGTATCCTGGAAGGATATTGATCTCATCCCGTCAGTAGAGGATGCCTGGTTATTCTATAAAAATGCCTTCCTCACCATCTTAAATAAGCATGCCCCATTCAAGAAATGTAGAACCAGGAACAGATATAGCCCTTGGTTCTCTCCAGACCTGACTGCCCTTAACCGACACAAAAACATCATATGGTTCTGCATTAGCATCGAACAGCCCCCGTGATATGCAACTTTTCAGGGAAGCTAGAAACCAATATACACAGGTAGTTAGAAAAGGCTAGCTTTTTCAAGCTGAAATTTGCTTCCTGCAATACAAACTCAAAAAAGTTCTGGGACACTGTAAAGTCCATGGAGAATAAGAACACCTCCTCCCAGCTGCCCACTGCACTGAAGATAGGAAACACTGTCACCACCGATAAATCCACTATAATTGAGAATTTCAACAAGCATTTTTCTACGGCTGGCCATGCTTTCCACCTGGTTACCACTACCCCAGTCAACAGCACTAAACCCCCCACAGCTACTCGCCCAAGCCTTCCCCATTTCTCCTTCTCCCAAATCCAGTCAGCTGATGTTCTGAGAGAGCTGCAAAATCTGGACCCTTACAAATCAGCCGGGCTAGACAATCTGGACCCTTTCTTTCTAAAAAATGATCTGCCAAAATTGTGTCGTCTGAGATTCCCAAAGTTTGGAAAGCAGCTGCGGTCATCCCCCTCCTCAAAGGGGGGGACACTCTTGACCCAAACTCCCACAGACCTATATCTACCCTACCCTGCCTTTCTAAGGTCTTTGAAAGCCAAGTCAACAAACAGATTACCGACCATTTCGAATCCCACCATACCTTCTCTGCTATTCAATCTGGTTTCAGAGCTGGTCATGGGTGCACCTCAACCACGCTCAAGGTCCTAAACGATATCTTAACCGCTATCGATAGGAAACAATACCGTGCAGCCGTATTCATTGACCTGGCCAAGACTTTCGACTCTGTCAATCACCACATCCTCATCGGCAGACTCGATAGCCTTGGTTTCTTAACTGATTGCCTCGCCTGGTTCACCAAATACTTATCTGATAGAGTTCAGTGTGTCAAATCGGAGGGCCTGTTATCCGGGCCTCTGGCAGTCTCTATGAGGGTGCCACAGGGTTCAATTCTTGGACCGACTCTCTTCTCTGTATACATCAGTGATGTCGCTCTTGCTGCTGGTAAGTCTCTGATCCACCTCTATGCAGACAACACCATTCTGCATACATTTGGCCCTTCTTTGGACACTGTGTTAACAACCCTCCAGACGAGCTTCAATGCCATACAACTCTCCTTCCGTGGCCTCCAATTGCTCTTAAATGCAAGTCAAACTAAAAGCATGCTCTTCAACTGATCGCTGCCTGCACCTGCCCGCCCGTCCAACATCACTACTCTGGACGGTTCTGACTTAGAATATGTGGACAACTACAAATACCTAGGTGTCTAGTTAGACTGTAAACTCTCTTTCCAGACTCACATCAAACATCTCCAATCCAAAGTTAAATCTAGAATTGTCTTCCTATTTCGCTCCAAAGCATCCTTCACTCATGCTGCCAAACATACCCTTGTAAAACTGACCATCCTACCGATCCTCGACTTCGGCGATGTCATTTACAAAATAGTCTCCAATACCCTACTCAATAAATTGGATGCCGTCTGTCACAGTGCCATCCGTTTTGTCACCAAAGCCCCATATACCACCCACCACTGCTACCTGTACGCTCTCGTTGGCTGGCCCTCGCTTCATACTCGTCGCCAAACCCACTGGCTCCAGGTCATCTACAAGACCCTGCTAGGCAAAGTCCCCTTATCTCAGCTCCCTGGTCACCATAGCAGCACCCACCTGTAGCACGCGCTCCAGCAGGTTTATCTCTCTGGTCACCCCCAAAACCAATTATTTCTTTGGCCGCCTCTCCTTCCAGTTCTCTGCTGCCAATAACTGGAACGAACTACAAAAATCTCTGAAACTGGAAACACTTACCTCCCTCACTAGCTTTAAGCACCAGCTGTCAAAGCAGCTCACAGATTACTGCACCTGTACATAGCCCATCTATAATTTAGCCCAAACAACTACCTCTCCCCCTACTGTATTTATTTATTTATTTAGCTCCTTTGCACCCCATTATTTCTATTTCTACTTTGCACATTCTTCCACTGCAAATCTACCATTCCAGTGTTTTACTTGCTATATTGTATTTACTTCACCACCATGGCCTTTTTTTGCCTTTACCTCCCTTATCTCACCTAAATTTCTCACATTGTATATAGACTTATTTTTCTACTGTATTATTGATTGTACGTTGGTTTTACTCCATGTGTAACTCTGCGTTGTTGCATGTGTCGAACTGCTTTGCTTTATCTTGGCCAGGTCGCAATTGTAAATGAGAACTTGTTCTCAACTTGCCTACCTGGTTAAATAAAAGTGAAATATATATATATATATTTGTTTTTAAAGGCCAGGAACACAGGCTTTGGCCCAGACTAGCAAGCTTTTAAGCAACTGGGGAATCATAGTATAAGACAAATCAGAAAGGATAACTGATTATTACAGTGCCTTCAGAAAGTATTCACACCCCTTGTCCTTTCCAAAAAATGTGTTACATCCGGAATTTAAAATGGATTAAACTTAGATTTTGTGTCACTAGCCTACACACAATACTTCATAATGTCAAAGTGGAATTACGATTTTATATTATTTAAAAAACATATATTAATAATAAATGTAAAGCTGAAATGAGTCAATACAGTAAGTATTCAACCTCTTTATGGCAAGCCTAAATAAATTCAGGAGTAAGAATATGCTTAACAAGTCATATAACAAGTTGCATGGACTCAATCTGTGTGCAATAATAGCGTTTAACATGATTTTTGAATGACAACCTCATCTCTGTACCCCACATATTCCCCATGAATTTCAAACATACTGTAGATTGAACCACAGAGACCAGGGAGGTTTTACATTGCCTCACAAAGAAGGGCAACTATTGGTAGATGGGTAAATAATACAAAAAAGCAGGCATTGAATATCCATTTGAGCACAGTGAAATTGTTAATTAAACTTTGGATGGTGTATGAATACACCCAGTCACTACAAAGATACAGGCGTCCTTCCTAACTCAGTTGCAGGAGAGGAAGGAAACCGCTCAGGAATTTCACCATGAGGCCAATTACAGAGTTTAATGGCTGTGATAGGAGAAACCTGAGGATGGATCAACAACATTGTGGTTACTCCACAATACTAACCTAAATGACAGAATAAAAATATTCCAAAACATGCATCCTGTTTGCAATAAGGCATTAAAGTAAAAAATGAAAAAATGTGGCTTTATGACTTTATGTGAGGAATACAAAGCGTTATGTTTGGTGCAAATCCAACACAACATCACCGAGTACCATTATTCATATTTCCAAGCATTTTGGTGGCTGCATCATGTTATGGGTTTGCTTGTCATCGGCAAGGACTACAGAGTTTTTGGGAATAAAATAAATGGAATAGAGCTTAGCACAGGCAAAATTTGAGAAGGTCTGCTTTCCAACAGAAACTGGGAGACAAATTTACCTTTCAGCAGGATAATAACATAAAACACAAGACCAAATATACACTGGAGTTGCTTACCAAGACGACATTGAAAGTTCCTGAGTGGCCTAGTTACAGTTTGACATCTATGGCAAGACTTGAAAATGGCTGTCAAGCAATCAACAACCAACTTAATATTTTTTTTAAGAATAATGTGCAAAAAGATTGTACAATCTAGGTGTGCAAAGCTCTTAGAGACTTACCCAGAAAGACTCACAGCTACAAAGCTCTTAGAGACTTACCCAGAAAGACTCACAGCTGCAATTGACGGCAAATGTAATTGCCGCTAAATGTACTGGACTCAGTAAATGAGATATTTCTGTATTTAATTTTCAATACATCTGCAGAAATGTCTAAAAATATGTCCTCTGTCATGTTTGTCATTTATTATCATGTCTTGTCCCTGTGCTCCCCATTCTGTTCGTTTCCCTCTGCTGGTCTTATTGGGTTCTTTCCCTCTTTCTATCCCTCTCTCTCCCCCTCCCCCTCTCACTCTCTCGCTCTCTCTTCTCTCTATCGTTCCGTTCCTGCTCCCAGCTGTTCCTATTCCCCTAATCATCATTTAGTCTTCCCACACCTGTTCCCGATCCTTTCCCCTGATTAGAGTCCCTATTTATTCCTTTGTGTTCCGTTCCTGTCCCGTCGGTTCCTTGTTTTGTATTCACCATGCTGTGATTGTGTTTCGCCCTGTCCTGTCGTGTTTTTTGCCTTCATCAGATGCTGCGTGTGAGCAGGTGTCTCTGTCTACTACGGCCTGCGCCTACCCGAGCGACCTGCAGTCTGTGGCCGCTTCTCCAGTTATTCCCTCTACAGACTAGAGGATTTCTGTTATTCCCTGTTTGGACTTAAATAAACTCTGTTTCTGTTAAGTCGCTTTTGGGTCCTCTTTCACCTGCATGACAGAAGGAACCGACCAAGGAATGGACCCAGCGACTTCAGACGCTCGTTACACTGCCGTCGAGATCCAAGGAGCCATGCTCGGCAGACACGAGCAGGAATTGTCTGCTGCTCGCCATGCCGTGGAGAACCTGGCCGCTCAGGTTTCCGACCTCTCTGGACAGTTCCAGAGTCTACGTCTCGTGCCACCTGTTACTTCCTGGCCTGCCGAGCCTCCAGAACCTAGGGTTAATAACCCACCTTGCTACTCCGGGCAGCCCACTGAGTGCCGCTCCTTTCTCACGCAGTGTGAGATTGTGTTCTCTCTCCAACCCAACACATACTCTAGAGAGAGAGCTCGGGTTGCTTACGTCATTTCACTCCTTACTGGCCGGGCTCGAGAATGGGGCACAGCTATCTGGGAGGCAAGGGCTGATTGCTCTAACAAGTTCCAGAACTTTAAAGAGGAGATGATTCGGGTTTTTGACCGTTCAGTTTTTGGTAGGGAGGCTTCTAGGGCCCTGGCTTCCTTATGCCAAGGTGAACGGTCCATAACGGATTATTCTATTGAGTTTCGCACTCTTGCTGCCTCTAGTGAGTGGAACGAGCCGGCGCTGCTCGCTCGTTTTCTGGAGGGACTCCACGCAGTGGTTAAGGATGAGATTCTCTCCCGGGAGGTTCCATCAGATGTGGACTCTTTGATTGCTCTCGCCATCCGCATAGAACGACGGGTAGATCTTCGTCACCGGGCTCGTGGAAGAGAGCTCGCATCAACGGTGTTTCCCTGCTCCGCATCGCAACCATCTCCCTCCTCTGGCTTTGAGACTGAGCCCATGCAGCTGGGAGGGATTCGCATCTCGACTAAGGAGAGGGAACGGAGGATCACCAACCGCCTGTGCCTCTATTGCGGAGTTGCTGGACATTTTGTTAATTCATGTCCAGTAAGAGGCCAGAGCCCATCAGTAAGCGGAGGGCTACTGGTGAGCGCTACTACTCAGGTCCCTTCATCTAGATCTTGTACTACTATGTCGGTCCATCTACGCTGGACCGGTTCGGGTGCTACATGCAGTGCCTTGATTGACTCTGGGGCGGAGGGTTGTTTCATGGACGAAGCATGGGTTCGGAAACATAACATTCCTTTCAGACCGTTAGACAGGCCTACGCCCATGTTTGCCTTAGATGGTAGTCATCTTCCCAGTATCAAATTTGAGACACTACCTTTAACTCTCACAGTATCTGGTAACCACAGTGAGACTATTTCTTTTTGATTTTCCGTTCACCGTTTACACCTGTTGTTTTGGGTCATCCCTGGCTAGTATGTCATAATCCTTCTATTAATTGGTCTAGTAATTCTATCCTATCCTGGAACGTTTCTTGTCATGTGAAGTGTTTAATGTCTGCCATCCCTCCCGTTTCTTCTGTCCCTACTTCTCAGGAGGAACCTGGCGATTTGACAGGAGTGCCGGAGGAATATCATGATCTGCGCACGGTCTTCAGTCGGTCCCGAGCCAACTCCCTTCCTCCTCACCGGTCGTATGATTGTAGTATTGATCTCCTTCCGGGGACCACTCCTCCTCGAGGTAGACTATACTCTCTGTCGGCTCCCGAACGTAAGGCTCTCGAGGATTATTTGTCTGTGTCTCTTGACGCCGGTACCATAGTGCCTTCTTCTTCTCCGGCCGGGGCGGGGTTCTTTTTTGTTAAGAAGAAGGACGGTACTCTGCGCCCCTGCGTGGATTATCGAGGGCTGAATGACATAACGGTTAAGAATCGTTATCCGCTTCCCCTTATGTCATCAGCCTTCGAGATTCTGCAGGGAGCCAGGTGCTTTACTAAGTTGGACCTTCGTAACGCTTACCATCTCGTGCGCATCAGAGAGGGGGACGAGTGGAAAACGGCGTTTAACACTCCGTTAGGGCATTTTGAGTACCGGGTTCTGCCGTTCGGTCTCGCCAATGCGCCAGCTGTTTTTCAGGCATTAGTTAATGATGTTCTGAGAGACATGCTGAACATCTTTGTTTTTGTCTATCTTGACGATATCCTGATTTTTTCTCCGTCACTCGAGATTCATGTTCAGCACGTTCGACGTGTTCTACAGCGCCTTTTAGAGAATTGTCTCTACGTAAAGGCTGAGAAGTGCTCTTTTCATGTCTCCTCCGTTACTTTTCTCGGTTCCGTTATTTCCGCTGAAGGCATTCAGATGGATTCCGCTAAGGTCCAAGCTGTCAGTGATTGGCCCGTTCCAAGGTCACGTGTCGAGTTGCAGCGCTTTTTAGGTTTCGCTAATTTCTATCGGCGTTTCATTCGTAATTTCGGTCAAGTTGCTGCCCCTCTCACAGCTCTTACTTCTGTCAAGACGTGTTTTAAGTGGTCCGGTTCCGCCCAGGGAGCTTTTGATCTTCTTAAAGAACGTTTTACGTCCGCTCCTATCCTCGTTACTCCTGACGTCACTAGACAATTCATTGTCGAGGTTGACGCTTCAGAGGTAGACGTGGGAGCCATTCTATCCCAGCGCTTCCAGTCTGACGATAAGGTTCATCCTTGCGCTTATTTTTCTCATCGCCTGTCGCCATCTGAGCGCAACTATGATGTGGGTAACCGTGAACTGCTCGCCATCCGCTTAGCCCTAGGCGAATGGCGACAGTGGTTGGAGGGGGCGACCGTTCCTTTTGTCGTTTGGACAGACCATAAGAACCTTGAGTACATCCGTTCTGCCAAACGACAATGCCCGTCAAGCTCGTTGGGCGTTGTTTTTCGCTCGTTTCGAGTTTGTGATTTCTTACCGTCCGGGTAGCAAGAACACCAAGCCTGATGCCTTATCCCGTCTGTTTAGTTCTTCTGTGGCTTCTACTGATCCCGAGGGGATTCTTCCTTATGGGCGTGTTGTCGGGTTAACAGTCTGGGGAATTGAAAGACAGGTTAAGCAAGCACTCACGCACACTGCGTCGCCGCGCGCTTGTCCTAGTAACCTCCTTTTCGTTCCTGTTTCCACTCGTCTGGCTGTTCTTCAGTGGGCTCACTCTGCCAAGTTAGCTGGTCATCCCGGTGTTCGAGGCACTCTTGCGTCTATTCGCCAGCGCTTTTGGTGGCCGACTCAGGAGCGTGACACGCGCCGTTTCGTGGCTGCTTGTTCGGACTGCGCGCAGACTAAGTCGGGTAACTCTCCTCCTGCCGGTCGTCTCAGACCGCTCCCCATTCCTTCTCGACCATGGTCTCACATCGCCTTAGACTTCATTACCGGTCTGCCTTTGTCTGCGGGGAAGACTGTGATTCTTACGGTTGTCGATAGGTTCTCTAAGGCGGCACATTTCATTCCCCTCGCTAAACTTCCTTCCGCTAAGGAGACGGCACAAATCATTATTGAGAATGTATTCAGAATTCATGGCCTTCCGTTAGACGCCGTTTCAGACAGAGGCCCACAATTCACGTCACAGTTTTGGAGGGAGTTCTGTCGTTTGATTGGTGCGTCCGTCAGTCTCTCTTCCGGGTTTCATCCCCAGTCTAACGGTCAAGCAGAGAGGGCCAATCAGACGATTGGTCGCATACTACGCAGCCTTTCTTTCAGAAACCCTGCGTCTTGGGCAGAACAGCTCCCCTGGGCAGAATACGCTCACAATTCGCTTCCTTCGTCTGCTACCGGGTTATCTCCGTTTCAGAGTAGTCTGGGTTACCAGCCTCCTCTGTTCTCATCCCAGCTTGCCGAGTCCAGCGTTCCCTCCGCTCAAGCGTTTGTCCAACGTTGTGAGCGCACCTGGAGGAGGGTGAGGTCTGCACTTTGCCGTTACAGGGCACAGACGGTGAGAGCCGCCAATAAACGCAGGATTAAGAGTCCAAGGTATTGTTGCGGCCAGAGAGTGTGGCTTTCCACTCGCAACCTTCCTCTTACGACAGCTTCTCGTAAGTTGACTCCGCGGTTCATTGGTCCGTTCCGTGTCTCCCAGGTCGTCAATCCTGTCGCTGTGCGACTGCTTCTTCCGCGACATCTTCGTCGCGTCCATCCTGTCTTCCATGTCTCCTGTGTTAAGCCCTTTCTTCGCACCCCGTTCGTCTTCCCTCCCCCTCCCGTCCTTGTCGAGAGCGCACCTATTTACAAGGTACATAAGATCATGGACATGCGTTCTCGGGGACGGGGTCACCAATACTTAGTGGATTGGGAGGGTTACGGTCCTGAGGAGAGGAGTTGGGTTCCGTCTCGGGACGTGCTGGACCGTTCACTCATCGATGATTTCCTCCGTTGCCGCCAGGATTCCTCCTCGAGTGCGCCAGGAGGCGCTCGGTGAGTGGGGGTACTGTCATGTTTGTCATTTATTATCATGTCTTGTCCCTGTGCTCCCCATTCTGTTCGTTTCCCTCTGCTGGTCTTATTGGGTTCTTTCCCTCTTTCTATCCTCTCTCTCCCCTCCCCCTCTCACTCTCTCGCTCTCTCTTCTCTCTATCGTTCCGTTCCTGCTCCCAGCTGTTCCTATTCCCCTAATCATCATTTAGTCTTCCCACACCTGTTCCCGATCCTTTCCCCTGATTAGAGTCCCTATTTATTCCTTTGTGTTCCGTTCCTGTCCCGTCGGTTCCTTGTTTTGTATTCACCATGCTGTGATTGTGTTTCGCCCTGTCCTGTCGTGTTTTTTGCCTTCATCAGATGCTGCGTGTGAGCAGGTGTCTCTGTCTACTACGGCCTGCGCCTACCCGAAGCGACCTGCAGTCTGTGGCCGCTTCTCCAGTTATTCCCCTCTACAGACTAGAGGATTTCTGTTATTCCCTGTTTGAACTTAAATAAACTCTGTTTCTGTTAAGTCGCTTTTGGGTCCTCTTTCACCTGCATGACATCCTCACTTCGTCATTATTAGGTATTGTGTGTAGATGACTGAGTTTTTTTATTTTATCCATTTTGAATTCAGGTTGTAACTCAACTAAATGTTCTGGAAAACTGTCAAATCCCTGAAGGGCTCTACTTCTTCCTCTTTGCCACAACAAATTAATTCAGACAGGCCTCATTACAGAAAAATGCCATCATAGATGCATTTAATTAATCACCATTTTATTTCAACATGCCTTCTCTTTAAAATAACTTCCAAGCCTATTCATAATGATATTGGTCTGGATGATCATAGGGGAAACTTGGCTATTTACAGAAAAATAAGTCTTCGATGCTTTTCTTGCAATAGACAACAAGAAATCCACAGGCGCTGACCAATTGGATCCCAGTCTGCTTAACTATGCAGCGCCCATCATTGTTGGCTCAATAATCCAAATTTTTTATTTAACATTATCAGGAAATATTCCAAAATCAGTTCTTGTGCTGCCACTTCATAAGGGTGGGAGAGTAGAGATCTTAATAATTATTGCCCCATTTCAAGCCTTCCTTGTTTTGTGAAGATTCTTGAATCCTTGGTAAATGTACAGCTTTGCTCTTTTTTATCTGGGAAATGTATTTGAAATGTAAACCAATCAGGGTTTAGGCCTGGGCATATCACTATTACAGCAACCACTTTAGTTGTTAATGATCTTGTCAATGCTTCAGAAACTAAAAGTAAATGTGCTGCTTTGTTTGTGGACATGTCAAAATCTTTTGATAAGGTTGATTATGCTATTTTATTGAATAAGTTGTCCTTGGTAGGCCTGAGCTCTGATACCTGTTTATGGTTTCATAATTTTTAGTGACAGAACTCAGGCCATCATGATTGATTGAATTAAGTCCAAATTTCTTGAAGTACATTAAAGTATTCCACAGGAGTCGATACCAGGACCTGTTCTTTTCACTACTTATACACTGCTCAAAAAAATTAAGGGAACACTTAAACAACACAATGTAACTCCAAGTCAATCACACTTCTGTAAAATCAAACTGTCCACTTAGGAAGCAACACTTATTGACAATACATTTCACATGTTGTTGTGTAAATGGAATAGACAACAGGTGGAAATTATAGGCAATTAGCAAGACACGCCCAATAAAGGAGTGGTTCTGCAGGTGGTGACCACAGACCACTTCTCAGTTCCTTTGCTTCCTGGCTGATGTTTTGGTCACTTTTGAATGCTGGCGGTGCTTTCACTCTATTGGTAGCATGAGACAGAGTCTACAATTCACACAAGTGGCTCAGGTAGTGCAGCTCATCCAGGATGGGACATCAATGCGAGCTGTGGCAGGAAGGTTTGCTGTGTCTGTCAGCGTAGTATCCAGAGCATGGAGGCGCTACCAGGAGACAGGCCAGTACATCAGGAGACGTGGAGGAGGCTGTAGGAGGGCAGCAACCCAGCAGCAGAACCGCTACCTCCGCCTTTGTGCAAGGAGGAGCAGGAGGAGCACTGCCAGCTCCCTGCAAAATGACTTCCAGCAGGCCACAAATGTGCATGAGTCTGCTCAAACGTTCAGAAACAGACTCCATGAGGGTGGTATGAGGGCCCCGACGTCCACAAGTGGGGGTTGTGCTTCCAGCCCAACACCGTGCAGGATGTTTGGCATTTGCCAGAGAACACCAAGATTGGCAAATTCGCCACTGGCGCCCTGTGCTCTTCACAGATGAAAGCAGGTTCACACTGAGCACATGTGACAGACGTGACAGAGTCTGGAGATGCCGTGGAGAACGTTCTGCTGCCTGCAACATCCTCTAGCATGAACGGTTTGGCGGTGGGTCAGTCATGGTGTGGGGTGGCATTTCTTTGGGGACCACACAGCCCTCCATGTGCTCACCAAAGGTAGCCTGACTACCATTAGGTACAGAGATGAGATCCTCAAACCCCTTGTGAGAACATATGCTGGTGCGGTTGGCCCTGGGTTCCTCCTAATGCAAGACAATGCTAGACCTCATGTGGCTGGAGTGTCAGCAGTTCCTGCAAGAGGAAGGCATTGATGCTATGTACTGGCCCTCCAGTTCCCCAGACCTGAATCCAATGGAGCACATCTGGGACATCATGTCTCGCACCATCCACAGACTGTCCAGGAGTTGGCGGATGCTTTAGTCCAGGTCTGGGAGGAGATCCCTCAGGAGACCATCCCCCAACTCATCAGGAGCATGACCAGGCATTGTAGGGAGGTCATACAGGCACGTGGACGCCACACACACTACCGAGCCTCATTTTGATTTGTTTTAAGGACATTACATCAAAGTTGGATCAGCCTGTAGTGTGGTTTTCCACTTTAATTTTGAGTGTGACTCCAAATCCAGACCTCCATGGGTTGATTGATTTGATTTCTATTGATCATTTTTGTGTGATTTTGTTGTCAGCAAATTCAACTATGTAAAGAAAAAGTATTTAATAAGAATATTTCATTCATTCAGATCTAGGATATGTTATTTTAGTGTTCCCTTTATTTTTTTGAACAGTGTATAAATGCTACTGGTCAATCTGTTAAAACCTCTACAGGAATAGGTGTCCCGACCTCAATTTTTTTTTACAGAAATGCAATAGTTCATTGATCTAAAACTTTGCACATACACTGCTGCCATCTAGCGGCCAAAATCTAAATTGTGCCTGGGCTGGAATAATACAGTATGGCCTTTCTCTTGCATTTCAAAGATGATGGTACCAAAAAATACAAACAATTGTTGTTTTCTTTTCATTTTATTACCTTTTAACAGATCTATGTGTTATATTCTCTGACATTCATTTCCCATTTCCACAAACGTCAAAGTGTTTCCATTCAAATGGTATCAAGAACATGCATATCCTTGCTTCAGGTCCTGAGCTACAGGCAGTTAGATTTGGGTACGTCATTTTAGGAGAAAATTGAAAAAAAGGGGCGGATCCTTAAGAGGTAAAAAAAAGAGTAACTTTAATCTATATGTGGATGATACTATTATGTATGCAATTGCCCTGACTGCTGATCTGCCTGTGACAAGTCTACAGCCCAATTTTGCAGTTGTGCAGGAAGCCCTGTCTGATTTAAAACGCGTACTTAATATGGGCAAAACTAAATACATGCTGTTTTCAAGTTCTCATAAGATTGTCTCAAGTGGATTATATCTTTACTCATCGGATGGTTCTGTAATCGAACGAGTCACAGCATACAAACACCTTGGTATTTGGAATGACAATGATTTATCATTTAAAAAACACGACTGAGTTTCTAAAGAAACTATTATTTAAAGTGGGCTTTTTTACAGAAACAACTCATCTCTCTTTAGTCAGCAGGAAGCAGATTGTGCAGTTAACCTTTCTACCTGTTTTTGATTATGGTGAAACTATTTATCAAAATGCAGCTACCTCTACTCTGAAACTCTTGGATGTTGTTTTTCATTGCGCCCTTCGTTTTTTCACAGGAGACAATTTTGTTACACATCACTGTATTCTTTACCAAAAGGTTGGTTAGACCTCTTTGAAGTCACATACAGTTGAAGTCGGAAGTTTACATACACCTTAGCCAAATACATTTAAACTCAGTTTTCCACAATTACTGACATTTAATCATAGTAACAATTCCCTGTCTTAGGTCAGTTTGGATCACCACTTTATTTTAAGAATGTGACATGAAATAAATAATTCTCTACTATTATACTGACAGCTTTTATTTCTTTCATCACATTCCCAGTGGGTCAGAAGTTTACATACACTCAATTAGTATTTGGTAGCATTGCCTTTAAAATGTATAATTTGGGTCAAACATTTCGGGTAGCCCACATTAAGTTGGGTGAATTTTGGCCCATTCCTCCTGACAGAGCTGGTTTAACTGAGTCAGGTTTGTAAGGCCTCTTTGCTCGCACACGCTTTTTCAGTTCTGCCCACACATTTTCTATAGGATTGAGGTCAAGGCTTTGTGATAGCCACTCCAATACCTTGACTTTGTTGTCCTTAAGCCATTTTGCCACAAGTTTGGAAGTATGCTTGGGGTCATTGTCCATTTGGAAGACCCATTTGCATCCAAGCTTTAACTTCCTGACTGATGTCTTAAATGCTCCTTCAATATATCCACATCATTTTCCTTCCTCGTGATACCATCTATTGTGAAGTGCACCAGTCCCTCCTTCAGCAAAGCACCCTCACAACATGATGCTGCCACCCCCGTGCTTCACGGTTGGGATGGTATTCTTGGGCTTGCAAACCATGTGCAGTTGCAAACCATAGTCAGGCTTTTTTATGGCGGTTTTGGAGCAGCGGCTTGTTCCTTGCTGAGCAGCCTTTCAGGTTATGTCGATATAAGACTCATTTTACTGTGGATATAAATACTTTTGTCCCTGTTTCCTCCAACATCTTCACAAGGTCCTTTGCTGTTGTTCTGGGATTGATTTGCACTTTTCGCACACCAAAGTACGTTCATCTCTAGGAGACAGAACGCGTCTCCTTCCTGAGCGGTATGACGGTTGCGTGGTCTCATGGTGTTTATACTTGCGTACTATTGTTTGTACAGATGAAAGTGGTACCTTCAGGCATTTGAAAATTGCTCCCAAGGATGAACCAGACTTGTGGAGGTCAACAATTTCAAAGTCTGATTTCATTTGATTTTCCCATGATGTCAAGCAAAGAGGCACTGAGTTTGAAGGTAGGCCTTGAAATACATCCACAGGTACACCTCTAATTGACTTAAATTATGTCAATTAGCCAATCAGAAGCTTCTGAAGCCATGCCATCATTTTTTGGTATTTTCCAAGCTATTTAAAGGCACAGTCAACTTAGTGTATGTAAACTTCTGACCCACTGGAATTGTGATAGAGTGAATTATAAGTGAAATAATCCATCTGTAAACAATTGTTGGAAAAATTACTTGTGTCATGTACAACGTAGATGTCCTAACCGACTTGCCAAAACTACAGTTTGTTAACAAGAAATTTGTGGAGTGGTTGAAAAACAAATTTTAATGACTCCAACCTAAGTGTATGTAAACTTCTGACTTCAACTGTAGATCACATCAGTAAGCTCTTTTTGTTTACAAAGCCCTGCTCTACAAACTTCTGACTTACCTAACGATTTGGTGCCTCTAGGGCATTTCAGATGGATGTTAGGGGACCTTTTTACTTAAGAATGTGTCTATTTTAATGTGCATATGAATGTGTAGTTTAATTTGTTGATTGTATTTTGATGTGTATTGTGTTGCTATACAGGGCTCATCTGGAAAAGAGACCTTGGTCTCAGCATTGACTCCCTGTCAAAATAAAGGATAAATAAAAATATTGAGAATGATTACTGAAAGATCTCTTAATAACTAAATATATTTGATTTTATTCAAACCCAATGTCAAACTTTATTTAAAGATGACTTCTAATGTTGCAATTTTTCAAATGCAATGTATTTTCCACATCACAATCAATATGTTGAGAAATTACATTGAAACAACACTGATTAAACCAGTTTATGCCCAGTGGGGGGAGCGGGGGGGCTCCTGACACCATGAGCTCGAGAACTCAACCTCTACCGACTGTATAAGATGAAGACCGTCCTCTTCCTTACCCAACTATGTTTACATACTCCTGCCATGGCCTGCCGCATATGAACACATGCCAGAAAACTGTTTCAAAGAAGGAGAGCGTGAAAGAATGTGAGAGTGTGTTTGTCTGTGTGAGGGTGTCAGAGGGTGAGTTCTGTGTAGACTATGGCTGCAGTAATGGTAAACCAAGGCCTCTGACTAACCAGGAGGGAGGAAAGAGAGCTGAACAATAGCTGAGAAAAATGTCTGTTTTCTCTCTGGTCTCCATAGTAACTTCCAAAACAGGATACTAACTCAGATAATAAAACAAAGGGGAGGTATGGCAGCCAAGAATTCACCAGCAACATAATCTACAGCAAGTAAATAGGGGCCAGCCGACAGCCAGCTAGTGTTGAGTCTAAGGGCTGCCGCTGTGCAGACAGTCAGCAGTTCCCCAAAACATGCCACTGGCAATTGGTGCCTGTTTGCATTTGAAGAGTGTGATATGACACTTTAGGGAGGTTGCGTCATCGCAATATAACGTCGGCCCAACTACATCCCTGATTCTATTAAAAGCCCAAAATGTAAAAATGAAAAAAGGGAGACTGCTAACCTGTTTGCTGACCAAGGAGGACATTTGAAACCGTCTATCACGTTTTACTGCATCCCATCAAAATCACCACAGAACAGTGTCATTCAGAGGGTCTTTCTGACAATGTTATAGCCATTACACACTCAATCCACAGTTCAGTCATGGAGGTCAAATGAAATTAAACTGTTACAGTTATCTGAAAATCTGATCTCATTTATGTTTTAAGGTAGTGTTAATAACCAGAGTGATAAAAAAACATTACAAATATAAGTGTTCAGAACCTAAAAAGATTTGATAGTCGTTTACCCTGTTATGACGTTGTTAGTCCCACTGCAGTGTTAATTGTGCCACTTTTTAAATTTTGATTTAGTCTAGTCTTAGTCACATTTTGGTCAATTGAATAAGGATTTAGTCCAGTTATTGTCAAAATGACAAAAACATTGAGCCATTTAGTCATATTTTGTATTGCCTCATTAACCTACAGTAAACATAAATCACTGACTTCTACAGTATGTTCAAACATACATAGCCTTGTCTTAACATGTTGTTTCTGCATTCCCAAAAGCAGAAATATAACAAACATATATAAGAATGATCTGGTCATGTAAATTCCTAATTCCCCCTACATAGATATTGCACATTACATACATAATAACTAGACACACACAAGTACAGAGAGAGAGCGAGAGCTTGAGTAACACAATCACCAGATGGTGCCGCAAAGTAATGGAACAGTAATATGTAACTGGTTAGCTATGGGGATGCAGGAGTCGCCTGCACAATGTGTATAATCAAGGCAGAGCAGGGCTTGTCTGCCCACACACATCGCTTGCTCCCCAGCAGCTCTCCAGCTGATGTTGGCTGTGGTGTATCGTTCCCACTGCCGACCAGAACTGCGATGTGCATGCTAATATTAATTGTGCTTATCACGGAAAAGCTCTCCATCTCTCCAAAAACTCCTATCCATTCCAATTAATAGTCCATTTTTGTCTGCAGATATCCGTCCAATTGGAGACAGATTTATGTGAATATTCAAAATTCCGCATAAAGAAAATATGCGCATTTCACTACCAATGGGATTTTAAAACTGATTCAAAATATAAAAATAAATTACTACATTTCAAATTACAATACAATAACAAAAAAAACGTGTAGTGATGTCCCAAATAAACAAAATAATAAAGTAAAAAATAACTACACAATGATATCATTTTATTGATACAAATAGATCCCCCCCAAAAAAAATCGTAATTTAACTTCCTGTTTCCATCACAGCTGTCATGATTTTGTTGTTGTTTTATATATAGTATGACTTATCTTTCATAAAAACTGTGGATGGAAACGTGGTTAAGAGATACATTTTGTCGTCTCGTTTTAGTCAACTGAAATGAAAAATTATTTTCGTTAAGTTCGTTTTTTTCTTGGTCTATATAGTCAGTTATAGTCTAGTGAATTGCCACTGAAAAATAGGTGTTTGACGAATATTTTTGGTGACGAAATTAACACAGTCCTACTGACATAGCCTCGGGAGAAGCATGTTTGAACTTAAAGGCTTTCAAATAACAGTGCAGCAATGGCTCCATCCCCCTCTTCGACACCTATGTCATTTTATGAAGAACAGTCCATCATTATTCACTACCATACAGACCAGGAGGAACCAGAGCCTGCACCAGAAAGTGCTTCAATGATGTCATGCAAACTGGGGCCGCCAGCCAAACGTTACCTAATCTGGCTGTTATAACGCAACTCTCCTGCCAAGGTATACAGATGGGAGTCTTGACCCATGCATTTAGCGATATTTAGCAACGTCAATCCCTCCCCTCGATGAAATATTTCATCACTCACAGTGGACCTGTAGCAATCAGTGGACCATTTTATGTGTCACCGCGGATTTATTACCACATCTCCCTTTGTCAATTCATGTTCAATGTCAGGAGAATTTAAATAGATTGTAAAACAGTGATTATGAAACCACATGCCTCCTCTCCCTGCTGAGTAACTGCGTGTCTGTCTGTCTTAATTAGCAGATAAAAGGCTATGGTATGGTTCTTATTTTTCTCAAAATACCAACAGTAATAGTTTTGAGTTATGATATTCTATTCAAAAGCCACATGTTTTCAGTTTGAGAATAAACAAACATACATACTTCTGTGATATGAAAAAACGTTTATTTTCATAAAAAGTACATTTTAACAAATGTAAAAAAGTGCATAATGCATTCAAACTACAGCAAATGTACAGTACCAAAAATCACTGCATACTTAATGATAACAAAAAACAGTGGAGAAACCTATCGCTGTGATCTTTCACAAATTGGTTTGACTTTATGCCTACAAGAAACCTCAAATCATTAGTGATATGAACACTCATCTATCAGTATGACACTATGCGAGTATGCGGATGATCCTACGGTCTCTTCTGTTTCTCCCAAAGGTGCAATACATAAGATGTAACAGATTACAGACGCAAATAAATGATTAATATACAAAATGAGAATCACGATTATGTCAAACAGCTTCAATAGTGTCTATTTAGTGACAACACCAGTAGATATAACTTTTGTGCTATCCCACATTTCAAAGAGCACTAACCATTTGGAATCAAAATCCCATCTTGGAAACCCTGATGGACATGTGAATGGGACAAGGAAGAGAATATTGATTAATACTCTTCAAACCAAAGAAGTTTCAAAAAAGGAACACCAGGCTTCAGGTTCCTGTTTCACACCTTGGTCTATCGTTAGAAAAAAATACAAATATGAAAAGAAATGCAGGACCACTGTTCTACTAAAAAGGAAGGGAAGTCTCATCAGTGTCCCACTCCCATCATGTATCAACCCTACTATCCAAATCCTCTGCAATACTGGCAGCACCACACACACACACACACGTCACACATCTCTATGCCTCTGTTCTCACGGCTAAGGCACTAGTGTGTGTCCATAAATCAAACCTAAATGGAAGTGGACTAACAGCTCACACACTCATATAGCACTAATGACCTCCGGTTGCACTGTGTGCAGCATCAGACACCAAGTGGCAACCTAGATGGGGTTAAGGGGCACCACACTGGACAACAGACCCCACAACACAGGTTGGCATCCATTGTGAAAAGAGTCTAGATTGCCACACACATATTAAAATGTAGTGCATATTACATGATGCACACACACCAAAGGACAGCCCTGCTGTCCAGAGATGTTGGCCTGGCACCTGGGAAGCACGTCCATCGCTCTGTTCTCTACATCTAGTGTGCAGCAAGAAAGAAAGAAAAACAGCAACTAAATAAACCCTCACCCTGAAATGGAAGCAGCAAGGGTATAAACTGGGGAGAAACATTACAGAGCCATCTTTGCAATACGGAGGTCCTGTATACAGTATGTGCACAATCACATCAGCGTTTGCGTGGCACACCAAATACACTTACACAGTATCATGGTTGACATTTTCACGTACAATGACAGAGGCAATTCAGCTAATTTAACACTTTCTTTGAGGTCAAGATTTTAGTGGTAAGTGGCTGTTTGGGTTATGCCCAATAGAACCAAAACCTTTAAAAAAATTAAAATAAAAAAAACCAGGCAACTGACACGTCAATAAAATAGCATTTGTACATAAATACATACATACACAAACACAGCATAAGTGATTAAAACTGGAAGGACACTGCTTGCAGTAAAACAGTGTCCGCACAGGAACTGGAGTCATTGGGAAGAACTAAGTCTCTGCTCTCCATATTAACAGACACGTACATACAGTACTATACAGCAGTATATTCTGTAACGTCATTGACTACTGTACATACATATTTACATACAGTAAATGCGTCATGTGCTCTCATACGTGGGAGAAATGCATGTGCAATATGAACCTATTAAAAATGTAGTTCAATAGTTCACAGTAACCATTCTCATGCACAAATACTGAACTTATAAAATAATTTCAAAAGCAAATATGACTGCAACATTGTAAAAATAACTGAAAAACGGAAGAAAAAGAAATATGGTAAAGTAGCTAGATGTTAAATTAACAATTGATATTATTTTCAATTATACACAAAGACAAACTGAGTGGAATGAACTACATGGAACGTGAAATAGTGGTACACTTTTCAGGGGAGCAGTACTGAGACAGGGCGAGAAAGAACAAGGATGGAAGTGGATAGACATCATGGATCTCATGCATAAGGAATGGTGTGACCCTCCAGAGTCCCACAGAGGAAAGATCAGAGAGAAGCCGTCTCTGGAACCTAAAGAAGACTTTGTACGACTCCCAATGCAACTTCTCACAATTTTGATTCTGCAGCGCAACTCAGTTCAAAGACCAAGTCTCAGATGCAATAAAGGACATGATTACAGACAAGCGTGGGTCAACAAGCAGCTGCAGAGGGAGAGAAGTTGTATTTTATTTATTTTTATTTAACTAGGCAAGTCAGTTAAGAACAAATGTTTATTTTCAATGACGGCCTAGGAACAGTTGGTTAACTGCTTTGTTCAGGGGCGGAACAACAGATTTTTTACCTTGTCAGCTCTGAGATTCGATGAACGCTCTAACCACTAGGCTACCTGCAGCCCCTATGCTCAACTTATAAAACTGACAAAGAGCAGTTTGAATAAGATTAGCATTCAACGTAGCCAGAAGCAAAGCAAAATCGCAAGAAGGTTCCTTTCAGTGGACGCCGATCTCAGAAAGGACCTCTACAAAACACTGGTAAACCCAGGCCTAGACACAGGCTAATGGGAAGGGAGGGCAGTAAAGGAGCTGCAAGATGGCTTTCTCAGCCCCATTGTTATGTCATATGTTTTCCACGGCACTGTTGCTGAATCTCAGGTGAGGTTTGGCAGGTGAGTGTCTAGACATTGGAAGCTCAGCAGATTTAAAATTATAAACCAGACAACTATGGACTACCCTGCATACAACATACAGCCCGAGGAGATCCGATACGGCATGTGAGCCTCTCACCTGACAGGAGCAGGTCTGTAGAACTGCTTGAACAAAATGAAAAGCACCACATCACCGTGGCGTCAGAGGTAGAATGGTCCCAGAAGACTCCTGGAATTATATGTAGACGTTCTGCAACAGGTAAAGGTTGGAAGCTTGGAGGATATTATAGCATCAAGGAAGAAGGAATGACTTTTGTTACAGAAGTAGAATCATACTGCAGTACTTGCAGGGAGGGCTATGGTCTTTTTGTTTTTTATTATTTTTGGATCTGAATTGTTTGAAAATGATTTGTGACATCTATTTGGCTCATCCCAAAATGATTCAAATCTCCAAATACAAAGCAAGCTCAGGAGCAGAGGAAATGGATTCTATGCTTGTATAATTTACAATCACATTTCTAATATCACATCGTTAGTAAACAACAGACCACCTGGAACAGATCATCTGTAACATAGAGGTGAAAAGAGGAAGAAAATGTTTCAGCATACCAACTCTCCAGGATCATTGTGATGTCACACATTTGACCAATCACGATAGTCATTGTCCTCCAAACAACATACTGCACATCAAATGAATGGTGCTTTGTGTTATGACATGTTTATGGTCTCTGTAAGTGTCATATTGCTTACTGTAAAAAATGTTGACTGAAGCTAAGATAGATAAGCAGTGCTAAATACAGCATGGACAACCACACCCTCTTCTCACCTTTGTTTTCAGCACATGGTGAGAGAGAGAGCAAAATCAATATCATCTGATTATCAACTCTAAAGACAGCAACTAAGCCAATCAACACAATTTGTACCATAAACCAATGGTAAAGCAAACAAAACATTAAATGATAAAGTCTATGTAATATCCACTGCTTGTGAAAGTCAGGGTATATATATAGGATGGTGATGATAATGAGGAATATGGTGGTGATGATAATGATGAAGCTGTAATTCTGATCTCTGGACAGCTAGAAAGGCAAAGGACCAGGAATGAAAATAGCTTTTTTAAAGTCCTGATGGAGACCAGGTCTTCTGTACGAGGTTCATCTTCACACACACATTCATTGAGCTCCATGCTAAAACAGACTAACCAAAATATTTGGATTGTTTCTTTTAACTTCAATATGATGTATATTTATATTTATATTATTGAAATGTTTATTTATATATGTGTAATTCTATATATACACACACATTTGTTTTTTTTAAGACTATCCCTCTCCAAAATCTGTTACCCTCTCCAGCTCAGAGTGGGGGATGGAGGGATGGGTGGAGGAGTGTCCCTCCATCCTTCCTGTCAGCTCCTGGCCCCCCCTGGAAGTGCTCTCTCTGGGCTGGTCTGGTCCCTCTGTGCTCTGGGATGAGTGGAGGTGAAGGTGGAGGTGGAGGTAGAGGAAGAGGTGGAGGTGGTGGGGCACTCCCATTCTCGGCCTGGCTCTGGGGAAAGAGAGCGGAGCATGAGGGTGCCAGCGTCCGAGGAGCAGATGGAGCACAGGTCTTCAGAAGAGAAATTGAGGCTGCCCAGTTTGGCCAGTGAGTTAGAGCGTTTGAGGCTTGAGGGGATGGTGAGGCCAGCCAGCCGCATGCGAGTCTCGATCTCCTGAGCCCTCTGGCGCACCAGGCCGGGTTTGCCCCTCACACTGCGGATGCTGTCACTGCTAGAGCTACGTGTCAGTGTGGAGCCATGGGGGGAGGAGGTGGGCGTCAGAACCCCAGATCCCACTGCCCCCAGCAGGGTCTCATTAGGCAGAGGAACCAGCAGCGGCTCTAGGGGTACTGGGCATGGTGTGGAGGACTTGGGGAAGTCTCCTGGGAATGCTGAGAAAATCCCCTCCACAGGACTGGAGTCCTCTCTTGCCCCTGAGCTGGGAGTTTCTGGAAGCTCCAGGGGATGAAGCCCCTCTAGGGACAGACCTGACAGCCTCTCCAGCCTCTCTGCCCTCCGGCGGACCAGCCCTGACCTCTGTAGCTGCACTAGAGTCTCCTGCTGCTGGGCCACGTTGCAGGCCACCGCCGGCCTTTCCTTCTCCAGGCTCAGCAGCTCTGGGACAAGGAGAGCCTCAGAGACCCCTAAAAGCTTCCCTTCCTCACCCTCAGATTCACCCTCCAGAATATCAGCCCTGTCCTCAGATGTCAGCGAGTAAGGGGAGTCCTGGGCATCAGGTAGAAGTGTAGAGGGTGTGGTAACACAGTTGACACAGTCACACAGCAGGCTACAGGGGTGTAGCAGGCTGGGGGAACAGGGTGTGTCGGGTGAGGTGAGTGAGAGAGGAAACGTGGGACTGGGGACCTCCACAGAGACACTTAACCCCACACCCCTCCCCAGTGTGCTAAGGCAGAGATCGGCGTCCTGGGTCAGTATCTCCACTCCATGGCTGGGCTTGTCGTCTGATCGAGAGAGGACTGAAGGCTTGACTGTGTGAGCAGGTTTGGAAGGAGCAGTGTCCTAAACAGAGGGAAAACAAAAAGTCAGAAACAAAGAATAACCATTACTCTTTATGAGTTCAGTTATCTATTTACCATGAGCTACTACATATACATATGAATTGTATATTACAGAGACAGAAGACACCATAATGAAAACCGCTCCACACTTACATTGAGGCTGGACAGGGTATTAAAGTGGTTGTTATTGTTGGAGTTCTGGTTCAGGGTTACCAGGTCCAGCCCATTGCCCTCTTTCTCTCCCTCCTCTTCCTGAACCATCTCCACCTCTCCTTCACCATCCCCTCGTCCTGCACTCTCCCCTCTTCCTCCTGGCTGTGCTAGTGCCTCCATCTCTGCCTCCTCTTTCTGCACCTCCTCCTCGTCCTCCTCCTCCACGGTGCTGAACTCCAGACGTAGGCGCAGCTCCTCCAGGGGCTCTGGTCCTCGGCAGCAAGTCTGGGCCGCTGTCCCCTCCCCAGCCTGACCAAAGTGGGTAAGGCCTTCTCGCCCCCCAAAGGCCTCGTCATCCAGCAGAGCATCCCGCTCCACGTCCTCTATCTCTATAAAGACCCGCTCCATGTCCAGGAGGGTCGGAGCGCGCACCGGCGTGGAGGGGTCACTGTCCAGGGCCGAGTCAGACAGCCTGCGAAAGTAGTAGTTGTTGTAAGCGGGGTCCACTTCCAGATTGATCATCCTGCAGGGGGAGAGGGGATGTGCCACCCCCTTCTCCCCCAAAGCCTCCTCATAGCAGGGGGACATCACCGGTTCAGGGGTCTGATTACCTGGGTCCTCCCTCCCACAGCACTGGGCCTGCTGGCCCTCAGGGAGGTCGCAGTCTGGGTCGGGACGATCGGGACGCCACAGCTTGTTGTGACGTTGCTTACTGGAAGTGGACAAAGGGGAGGTAAGGAGGAGCTTGGGAGATATACTCAGATAATACACATAACATACAGAAAAATCTATAACCTAGGGCAGTATTTCAGTGCTTTGATCCCTTGCTGGGCTTCCTTAGTCGATCATGGCTATGGTAATTACAGAGGGCGTAGTGTGATCCCTTGCTGGGCTTCCTTAGTCGATCATGGCTATGGTAATTACAGAGGGCGTAGTGTGATCCCTTGCTGGGCTTCCTTAGTCGATCATGGCTATGGTAATTACAGAGGGCGTAGTGTGACTGTACCTGGCGTCCAGGATGCCCTCGTACTCAGCCAGCTGTCTCATGAAGCCTGCGTTGGGCCGTGTGATGCTTCTTTTCTGCTTGACAAAGTTGTAGGCCTTCTCCAGCGACCAACCATACTCCTTCATGACGTAGGCAATAACGGTGGAGGCCGAGCGGCTGACGCCCATCTTACAGTGGACCAGACACTTGGAGTGGTTCTTCCTGGTAGGGTTAACGCAACATGAATGCAGAGTAGTTAGGAGAATCAGAGTAGAATCCTCTGCTAGTTCTGTCACTCAGACGAAGATAATGACAGCCTTTGGGTTGCTAGTGGTAACCATCTTCAGCTCCCTTCTCTAGGACAACTTGGTCACAGACAGTGGCACACTGCCTCGTGTCACTTCAATTACATTCCAATCAAGTTACTCACAGTTCTCTGGAAGCTACTATTACTGTACCTCAATTGAAAGCAGCAGAAAGATACATTTACTATCATCATGGTTCTGACTAAGAGCCACCTATCTATGTGTATGAATAAAAAGAGGATTACACAGGAGTGTGTAATAGTAAAAAATTGCTTGCTTTATCAGCTGTGTCTCTCGCTATCGCTGTCCTTCGGTCACTCTTACCTGTTTCAAGGCTAAGAGGACTTACTTTGCTTTAACAATGAAGTTGTAAGTCTCGTTCCAGTGGGCCAGCAGGTCTGTAGTCTCCTCGTCATAGACACGTATGTTCTGGTAGGAGAATGTTCCTGGGAAGAAGTTATCTATCTCCTTGGTGACGTTGAGGATATAGCCCACCCTGATAAGGAGACGGTTATTGGATGAAGATAGACAGACAGATACTATCCCCATAATATCCTGACAACCTTTGAGTTTAATAAAAATAAAAGTCCTCATGAGCCAATAAATAATACATTTTATGGAATAGAAATGATTGGAAGCTGGCAAAAGTCTCCATTTATTTACCCAGTGTCCTGAAGCTCCTCCAGATTGGAGGCATTCCATTCAGATCCCTGCAAACAAATGTGGAAAATGTTAGTTAGACTGAACATATAGTTATGACATTTAT